>NC_134356.1:569021158-569172036 GCF_048569485.1 Anomaloglossus baeobatrachus
TTGTCTGCCGCGCATGCGCGGCGCTGACGCCGCCATGGCGGCGATCGGCCATACCGCGCATGCGCGGCGCATGACGTCATCACGTCGGCGCACGCACACGTGACGTGTGACGTACACGATACCTCACACAACGGAAGCTATGACTTCCGGGTTCAGTATAAATAGCTCACACCGCTCATACATGGTGCCCGGCGCCTCACACGTGGTTGTGTATCATACAGGTATGACACGTATCCCTTGAATCTATCCTGTCACTATTTGCCCCTCTTTTTCTTTACTCTCTGTTCTCTCTACATTTTTCTTCTTTTTCTCTACATTAACCATCTCTTCTACTCCCTATAGAGCCTTTGGCCTGCTCATAACTAGACCTTATATCCAGTCAACATTAGGTCAGGTACGTGGTTCCACTGCTACGTATATCTCCTGCTGGTTGGTGATTAGTTACCTCACATATTTCTCTCTGTTCTTTGCCCTACTACAGTCTCCTTCTCATTTATGGTGCATATATACCTACACTGCCGTTTTGCCATAACACAAAGGCAGCCTTATCCACATTATGTGAAACATTATTCTCATAAGGTACGACGTAGTCTTTACGATTGGTTTATTGCATATTACAACATGTCATCACTATAATTTATACCACCATTTCATACATTCACATATGTTTTCTCAGAACAGGACGTAGATTCACCTCTTTGGGTCCGGGGCTGATACAACCCAACTTTCATGTGGTCCACCTGTTGTGGTTAAGTTTACTATATGCTCGTTTGGACTCCTGAAACGGCTGGAGAACCCACTGGGACTTACTCCCAAACTTATAGGTATCATAATCCTGTCTTACCCCTAGTGGTTTTATCCTCCTATGATTTTTTGGTCATAATCTGGGATTTCTCCTTTCGTATATCACAGTACTGTTTACTCACTTGTACAGGTCATTTTGACCCAAACGTGACCTGGGATCTCCGGCTCATACTTGGCCCCTCCCATGAGGTACTCTTTTCCTGATAGATCTATTACCATTTGGATTCTATATGTGTTCCATTTCTATTATACAAATGATCTTTCTCATTTAGAAACATGTGGCACATGACCCACTAGGAATTCACACACTGAACCCTTTCAACACAACAGTGAAGGTTGTTTCCGTTTTTTCAATACCCATTTGATCGGATGTCCTGATCTCAACATTGATCCATTGAGGTATACCCACCAGAACCCCTATAAACACATAGCTCTCCCTTTCTCTCATGATCATTCACGGTATTAACATATTCATGTCTCACCCTCTAGTACCTTCCGTGGATACCAATGTGTTAATTTACCCGGCGCAATTTCGGTGCTTGTTTAAAGAAATTTAATCTTATCTACCATAGGTATGTCCTGATTTCTGGTCTCCACATTTTTATGATTACATCATACATTGATTTCTACAGAGAATATTATGTCCATTTGTATCTACTTTATTTAGTTCATGGGTAGTTTCTATGTACATTCCTTATGAAATGCTCATAATCTGCATTTTTTGTAACAATGTGAACGTTTTTTTCACCTGTGTGTGATATATGCTGTTATGCAACAATGATGTATTATTGTGACATTGTGTATTTCTTTCTTTTTTTGTTATTATATATTAGTCCCTGAGGAAAACCCTTGATGGGTTGAAACGTCGGACAATATTCACATTTAAAATAAAGACATTATTGAGCATCATATTGGACTTCTCCTTACTTTTTTCTATAGTGTGCCGGAGTATATTTTCTATATTGTCTGCTGTTTCTCCAGAGCACCTACTATTAAGATTGGTTGAGCCAGGTTCTAACCTAGATATACTACTAATTTTTACCTGTGCCCCCATCTACCCAGTATTTGATCCTTTTTAATAAGAAGATTTTTTCCATGTCTTTCTCTACTTTTTCCTATGGAGCCACTGAGGTCACCGACATATTATCGAAAGTAACCATTCCAGATTCCTTTCTCTCTACACCTACAGAGGAAATTCGCACCCGCGATTACGAAAAAGAACTTAGGAAACGGACTGCATTTGAATTACATTGTGCCACATTGGCACAGTATCATCGAGTACAACGGATCCCGAGGGGTTTAAGGGTGTCATTACGACCCACCCTTTTTTCAGAAAACACAGATTATTGTTCCAAATTCGAGAGCATATTAAATAAGTGTTCAATGGACATCATTGTACTGACCATTGAGTTCTTACAGAAGGAAATAGAGGAACTCGGACCCAAGATCCGCTCCATCGAGGACCAACTCACCAACTGTCTGCCTAGCGCTGAGTGGGATAAAATTCACAAGAAACCCAAGAGACGATTTCGGAATTTCAGAAAACTTTACAGGAGAGGAAGCGCCAAAAGTTTGTCCGAGACCAGGAGGATTACTCTAGGGACCGAGTCTATAGGTGGCGGTCATTTGATACCTTTTCAAGACGACCTTCGGGTCCTTCACGCTATTCAGCCTCCTCGGGCTCGGACAGTGATTCATTCTTCTCCCGACCCCCCCATTTTTTAGAACAACGACCATCCACAAGAGGGCGACCAGGCGGGGGAAGAGGAAAGGCGTACACACCCCATCGGGTTCAAACTCGTTCTCAGGTATGAGGAATCTAGTGTTCAATATTTCTGCATATAATCTTTCTTTCTCTGAAA
Source organism: Anomaloglossus baeobatrachus (assembly GCF_048569485.1). Lineage (NCBI taxonomy): Eukaryota > Metazoa > Chordata > Amphibia > Anura > Aromobatidae > Anomaloglossus > Anomaloglossus baeobatrachus. The sequence continues at coordinate 569,023,825 of NC_134356.1, forward strand.
CGCAGGTATTGCAAAAAGGCCTCACATTTTGTCCAACACCACCATTTGATTCGTTCTTACTAGATCAGGAACTCAGACGTTTCTATAGAACTTTACGTCTTAAAGCCCACTTCTCCAACTCTGACACCTCACTGTCTACACCCAGTTCGGATAACACCTCTGGCACCTTTGCATTACGCAGTCTCAATCTTAGACACCCTAGTAAATTCAGTCCCCCCAGAAATTATCACCCTGTAGAGACCTACATTTCATTGGTCTCCAAGGACATCGAGATGACACTAAAATCTATTGAGAGGGGTGAGTACAGAGTAAAGAGTAATGTCACACCTGAAGAACACAGGGCCATTCGAACACTTAGGGACAACACCCGGATTGTCATTAAACCAGCAGACAAGGGTGGGGCGATAGTGGTTCTGGATAAATCCTACTATGTCTCGGAAATTCATAAACAGCTACAGGATAGGCACACATATTGTCCTATCCCTAAGGATCCAACAGGAGACATTCAGATAAAGATTAAAGACTTGGTAAATTATCATCTATCACAAGGAAGCATTGACAACAAACTGGCTGAGTTCCTGATTAAATCTGATCCTGTTACACCAGTCTTTTACACTTTGCCCAAGATTCATAAAAATCTCCGGTCACCACCCGGCCGCCCGATTGTAGCATCCACCGATTCAGTGTTGTCCCCTCTAGCTATCACTGTGGATAGGATTTTGACACCCTTGATTCCCACCATAGCGTCTTACCTTAGAGATACTTCTGATTTTCTGAGTCATCTACGTTCACTTAAAGACATTCCATCTAATTCTTTACTGGTTACACTAGATGTGAATAGCTTATATACGAGCATAGCGCATGCAGATGGAATACAGGCGGTGGATTGGTTCCTTGAATCACAAGGCACCTTTACCACAGCGCAGCAATCCTTTTGTATGGACCTCATCCATACAATTCTGGAAAACAACTTCTTCATTTTTGAAGATTCTTTTTTTCTACAATGCAGGGGCACAGCGATGGGGTCAAACATGGCACCACCATATGCGAATATTTACATGGCACATTTTGAGGCTCTTTATGTATATCAGAACCCCTTGTGGAAGAAGCATTCAGTGGTGTGGAAGAGATTCATTGATGATATCTTCATGATTTGGCATGGTGATTCTTCCACCCTGGATTGTTTCTTCCAACAGATCAACACCTACAGACCAGGTCTCAGTTTCACTATACACCATGATGTTCATTCCATCAGCTTTCTTGACACTCTGGTGTGTCTTTCCTCAGAGGGCCATATTGAAACGGACCTCTTTGTGAAAACCACCGATCGGAACAGCCTTCTCCATTACACAAGCTGTCACCCAGCTCACACCAAAAAAGCCCTCCCTATATCGCAATATAAACGAGTGGAGAGAATTGTTTCAGATCCAGATAAACGTGAATTTAGAATGAAAGAAATGGGCTCGAAGTTCGCAGCCAGAGGCTACCCTGCCCATATAGCCGATAATCGCACATCACAAACTGACATCACTCGGTCCAATGAGCCCCGTGTAGCATGTGTCAACACATATCATCCGTTTTCACCACTCATCAAAGGTATTGTTGCGCAACATTGGCCATTACTCCACACTGCTTACCCCACTGTTCCTGAATTTTCCCAACCCCCATTGTTCTGCCACAAACGACCAAAAAATCTAAGAGATAAGTTAGTACGGGCCGACATAGGGTCCACGACTAGTACGTCACGACAGACCTTCTTAGGGACTCCTAAAGTAGGCAATTTTCCTTGTTTACATTGCTTGCAGTGCAATAATTTAACCCGGGGAGACACATTCACCCATCCACACACTGGTAGGGTATTCCATATACGGGATTACCTAACCTGTGACTCCTCTTTTGTGGTATATCTCATCAAATGTCCGTGCGGTCTCGGATATGTTGGGGAAACTACCCAGCATGTCCGGGACCGCATCAATAAGCACAAATCCACCATCCGTTGCCAACAAATCCTATTGCCCATTCCATACCATTTCGTCACGTTTAAACATACGGTAGCACAATTAAAGTTCCAGATCCTTGAACATGTACCCCCTATCAGAAGGGGCGGCAATAGGATTAGGACGTTAAAACAGCGCGAGGCCTACTGGATCCACACTCTAAGAACCTTGGAACCACATGGGTTAAATCGTGAATTTGATGTGATCACTTAGATGGCTCCCTTGTGATGTGCAATATGTTGCATTGATGAATAGCATTTTACATTTGAATCTTATTTCTTTTTACAGGAGTATAGCATTGGCTAACATATTGCATCTCTAACATTTTCTTCTTTTTTCATAGGTCACCCACAACACTTGAATACCACATGCGCCACCCGTGTATTATAATCAGCACTTGTACTCTGGTTTGTATAGTTCACACAGGCGCATGCGCGGGGTCTCCTGTCCTTCGCGCGCCCACGGTGCACGGCGTCCCCAGTGGCGCCCTGCCCCGTGGCGCGCTCCCTGGCCATGGGTCCCTACGCGCACGCGCGTAGGACATTACTTCTAAGAGTGTGTGCTTGGCTTCCGCGCACGCGCGGAGATGACAGGGAGGTGTGCCCCTCCGCGCGTGCGCGGGCCATTACACACACTGATTCCCTCTTCCTCACACGCCGGCGTGTGGGCTTTGTCTGCCGCGCATGCGCGGCGCTGACGCCGCCATGGCGGCGATCGGCCATACCGCGCATGCGCGGCGCATGACGTCATCACGTCGGCGCACGCACACGTGACGTGTGACGTACACGATACCTCACACAACGGAAGCTATGACTTCCGGGTTCAGTATAAATAGCTCACACCGCTCATACATGGTGCCCGGCGCCTCACACGTGGTTGTGTATCATACAGGTATGACACGTATCCCTTGAATCTATCCTGTCACTATTTGCCCCTCTTTTTCTTTACTCTCTGTTCTCTCTACATTTTTCTTCTTTTTCTCTACATTAACCATCTCTTCTACTCCCTATAGAGCCTTTGGCCTGCTCATAACTAGACCTTATATCCAGTCAACATTAGGTCAGGTACGTGGTTCCACTGCTACGTATATCTCCTGCTGGTTGGTGATTAGTTACCTCACATATTTCTCTCTGTTCTTTGCCCTACTACAGTCTCCTTCTCATTTATGGTGCATATATACCTACACTGCCGTTTTGCCATAACACAAAGGCAGCCTTATCCACATTATGTGAAACATTATTCTCATAAGGTACGACGTAGTCTTTACGATTGGTTTATTGCATATTACAACATGTCATCACTATAATTTATACCACCATTTCATACATTCACATATGTTTTCTCAGAACAGGACGTAGATTCACCTCTTTGGGTCCGGGGCTGATACAACCCAACTTTCATGTGGTCCACCTGTTGTGGTTAAGTTTACTATATGCTCGTTTGGACTCCTGAAACGGCTGGAGAACCCACTGGGACTTACTCCCAAACTTATAGGTATCATAATCCTGTCTTACCCCTAGTGGTTTTATCCTCCTATGATTTTTTGGTCATAATCTGGGATTTCTCCTTTCGTATATTACAGTACTGTTTACTCACTCGTACAGGTCATTTTGACCCAAACGTGACCTGGGATCTCCGGCTCATACTTGGCCCCTCCCATGAGGTACTCTTTTCCTGATAGATCTATTACCATTTGGATTCTATATGTGTTCCATTTCTATTATACAAATGATCTTTCTCATTTAGAAACATGTGGCACATGACCCACTAGGAATTCACACACTGAACCCTTTCAACACAACAGTGAAGGTTGTTTCCGTTTTTTCAATACCCATTTGATCGGATGTCCTGATCTCAACATTGATCCATTGAGGTATACCCACCAGAACCCCTATAAACACATAGCTCTCCCTTTCTCTCATGATCATTCACGGTATTAACATATTCATGTCTCACCCTCTAGTACCTTCCGTGGATACCAATGTGTTAATTTACCCGACGCAATTTCGGTGCTTGTTTAAAGAAATTTAATCTTATCTACCATAGGTATGTCCTGATTTCTGGTCTCCACATTTTTATGATTACATCATACATTGATTTCTGCAGAGAATATTATGTCCATTTGTATCTACTTTATTTAGTTCATGGGTAGTTTCTATGTACATTCCTTATGAAATGCTCATAATCTGCATTTTTTGTAACAATGTGAACGTTTTTTTCACCTGTGTGTGATATATGCTGTTATGCAACAATGATGTATTATTGTGACATTGTGTATTTCTTTCTTTTTTTGTTATTATATATTAGTCCCTGAGGAAAACCCTTGATGGGTTGAAACGTCGGACAATATTCACATTTAAAATAAAGACATTATTGAGCATCATATTGGACTTCTCCTTACTTTTTTCTATAGTGTGCCGGAGTATATTTTCTATATACCTTCAGTGTTGTCATGGAAAGATATAATAAAAAAAATTAGAAAAATGTTACAGATGTACTCACTTTTGGGATATACTGTATATACCAGAAGCAGAAAAGGAAGTAAAAGGTCTGTGGAAAACACTACTTTTTACATGGCAAGTTTTGCATACAATTTACATGTCATTTTACCATTCCAAAGCTGCTGGTCACAGTGCGGCAGGAGTACTATTAATGTCTGTCATGCAGCCTAAATGTAGAGAGCAGTCAGAAGAATGAGCCAAATCTACCACAGTGGCGCACAGACCTGTCAACATGATTTTTTTTTTTTTTATAACTTCAATCTAAAAATCATGTACAATATTTTTTTTTACAGATGCATTGGAAAATTACAATACATCGAAAAAGATTATAAGTTTGATTTACATCAGCAGCATGTACTGTGAACTGCAAAGTGACTTAGAATCATTATCCTGTAAAAACTCCTCAATCCCCAAAAAACACTGACTGGAAAAAAGTTCCATATTTTTGCTGACTGTCCTGGAAATTTGCTGTTTGAAAGACTCAACTCTGTCAACTCTGGTGCAATATCTTGTGCTGAAAACGTGGCGCCCATCAGGGAGATTGCTTTGTCGATGCTGCCATTAGATATGCTTCTCTGAAAGATTATACTATACACATGTACAGTACGTACACAGGGATGGTACAGTCAAACTGAGAATGGCTCATTAAAGAAGACCTCTCACTGGATTTAAACCAGGGGTCAGGAACCTATGGCTCGCTAGCCAGAGGTGGCTCTTTTGATGGCTGTATTTGGCTCACAGACAAATCTTTAATTAAAAAAAATGTATTTTCCGGTTTGTAAGACCGCATATGGCTTACCAGAGAGGTAGTGGTGGCGCAGGGCCGGCGATACTGCGGGCTTGGGGGGTGTCGCGGTGGCGAGCACGATTGATCTGCTGGCGATCTGCAGGTTGCTTTAAATCTGCAGTTAACGAAATCAACTTCAAGAAAATGGCCGCGGAGGCGGCTCGTGCACCGTTGACATTTTCTTGAAGTCGATCTCGTCAACTGCGGGAGACTTAAAGCAGCCCACCACGACACCCTACGAGCCCGCAGTATCGCCGACCCTCCGCTGCCTCATACTGAGCCATAACAACCCCTCTTCTGAGCACGCCGGCAGATCAATGGCGCCAACCACCATGACACCCCACGAGACCGCATCAGTATGGCCGACCCTCCGCATGCTGACCTTCTTTTCTTAAGCCGCGACACCCCTCTTCCGTGCCCGAAACATCCCCTACCCTGCCTCTTAGGATCTTCTGAGCCACTCCACCACAACCGCTCCCCCCTGGGGAGTTAATATAAGAAGCACTTAATGGTAAGAAGTACTTTATTCATCATTAGCAACAGCATAACAACGTTATTAAAAAGAATTCAGAGACTTATTGTACTTTAAAAGTGTTGGTCTTACATAAAATGCACACATATACAGTGGGGTAAAAGTATTTAGTCAGCCACCAATTGTGCAAGTTCTCCCACTTAAGGGCGCTTTACATGCTACTATATATCTTACGATGCGTCGGCGGGGTCAAGTCGTAAGTGACGCACATCTGGCATCATAAGTTACATTGTGGTATGTAACAGCTACGTGCGATTGTGATTGAACGGTAAAACGCTCATCGCATGCACGTCGTTCAATTCCTAAAAATTGAACGTCAGGTTGTTCATCGTACCCGGGGCAGCACACATCGCAGTGTGTGACACCCCGGGAACAATGAAGAGATCTCACCTGCGTCCCACGGCTCCCGGCCGGCTATGCTGAAGGAAGGAGGTGGGTGGGATGTTTACGTCCCGCTCATCTCCGCCCCTCCGCTTCTACTGGCCGGCTGCCGCGTGACGTCGTTGTGACGCCGAACGTCCCTCCCACTCCAGGAAGTGGATGTTCGCCGCCCACATTGAGGTCGTATGGACGGGTAAGTACGTGTGACAGGGGGTTACTCATTTGTGCGACACGTTCAACAAATTGAACGTGCGCACATACGATGGGGGAGGGTACGATCGCATACGATATCGTATGCTGGATCGTATGGTGTAAAGCAGGCTTTAGAGGGGCCTGTAATTGACATCATAGGTAGACCACAACTATGAGAGACAAAATGAGAAAACAAATCCAGAAAATCACCTTGTCTGATTTGGCAACATATTTTTGCAAAATATGGTGGAAAATAAGTATTTGGTTTATAACACAAGTTCATCTCAATAATTTGTTATATATCCTTTGTTGGCAATGACAAAGGTCATACATTTTCTGTAAGTCTTCACAAGGTTGGCACACACTGTTGGTGGTATGTTGGTCCATTCCTCCATGCAGATCTCTAGAGCAGTGATGTTTTGGGCCTGTCGCTGGGCAACACGGACTTTCAACTCTCTCCAAAGGTGTTCAATGGGGTTGAGATCTGGATCCTGGCTAGGCCACTCCAGGAGCGTCATATGCTTTTTACAAAGCCACTCCTTTGTTGCCCTTGTGGTGTGCTTGGGATCATTATCATGCTGAAAGACCCAGATACGTTTCACCTTCAATGCCCTTGCTGATGGAAGGAGGTTTGCACTCAAAATCTCACGATACATGGCCCCATTCATTCTTTCATTCTCTGCAAAGGGATGAGTCGTCCTGGTCCCTTTGCACAGAAACAGCCCCAAAGCATGATGTTGCCACCCCCATTTTTCACAGTAGGTATGGTGTTCTTTGGATGCAACTCAGCATTCTGTCTCCTCCAAATGCAACGAGTTGTGTTTCTATCAAACAGTTCTACTTTAGTTTCATCAGACCATATGACAGTCTCCCAATAATCTTCTGGATAATCCAAATTCTCTCTAGCAAACTTCAGACGGGCCCAAACATGTACTGGCTTAAGCAGGGGAACATGTCTCGCACTGCAGGATCTGAGTCCCTGGCGGCGTAGTGTGTTACTAATGGTAGACTTTGTTATGCTGGTCCCAGCTCTATGCAGGTCACTCAATAGGTTGCCCTATGAAGTCCTGGGATTTTTGCTCACCATTCTTGTGATCTTTTTGACCCCACGGGGTGAGATTTTGCGTGGAGCCCTGGATCAAGGGAGATTATCAGTGGTCTTGTATGTCTTCCATTTTCTTATTATTGCTCCCACAGTTGATTTCATCACACCAAGCTGCTTGCCTATTGAAGATTCAGTGTTCCCAACCTGGTGCAGGGCTACAATCTTGTTTCTGGTGTCCTTCGACAGCTCTTTGGTCTTCACCATAGTAGAGTTTGGAGTGTGACTGTTTGGAGTTGTGTACAGGTGTCTTTTATACTGATAACAAGTTCAAACAGGTGCCATTACTACAGGTAATGAGTGGAGGACAGAATAGCCTCTTAAAGAAGAAACTACAGGACTGTGAGAGCCACAAATCTTGCATTTTTTTAGATGATCAAATTATTTTCCACCATAATTTGGAAAAAAAACTCTTGCCAAATCAGAGGTGATTTTCTGGATTTGTTTTCTCATTTTGCCTCTCATAGTTGTGATCTAACTATGATGTCAATTACAGGCCTCTCTCATCTTTTTAAGTGGGAGAACTTGCACAATTGGTGGCTGACTAAATACTTTTTTTTCCCCACTGTACTTGTATTTAGTTTTAAACATATTGTATGGCTCTCACGGAATTACATTTTAAAATATGTGGTGTTCATGGCTCTCTCAGCCAAAAAGGTTCCTAACCCCTGATTTAAACTCTTCACCTCCTCCAATAGTCATTGCTCCACTAATTATGGAACAGTCTTTTTTTCCTGTATCCCTTTGCTCCAAGGTTATGCCCACCTGAAAAAAATATGCAAATTTCCTTTCAACTGGACATTTCAACTGACTCATTATAGGGAATCTGCTGCCTGGGGTTCCGTCTGAAGCAAATTTCAGAGATTTACATGGAAACCCTGATGTAAGCACTCAGTGCAGAGCGCAGGATAAATGTGAGCCGATCCTTACTCCGATCTTTAGGAGGCAGAATAAACATTTATTTGTTATGTCATAGGTGAAATTACAGCGATACAAGATTTATGTCTTTTTTTATGTTTGGCAACTATCACATACTAAAAAATGCTTTTTTTACAAAAAATAAAGGTTTTTCATCACCTCATTTTGAAAGCTATTATATTTCTATATCTCTGCCAAAAGAGTCATGTGAGGGCTTATTTTTTGGGGGATGAGTTAACATTGTCATTGGTACCATTTTTGGGCATATAATATTTTTTGATCGCTTTCTTTTCCAATTTTTGTTATGCAGAGTGAAGAAAAACCAGCAATTTAGAAAAAATATTTTTTTTGGGGTGGTTATGCCGTTTAATGTGTGGTAAATATGAAAAAGACAGCTTTATTCTTCGAGTCAGTATGATTACAGCAATTTCCCATTTATATCATTTTTTATGCATGGCCATATTTACACAATAAAAACTATTTTAGAGAAAAAGTATTGTTTTTGTATCATTGTATTCAGTGAGCTGTAGCTTTATTTTTCCACTTATGGAACTGTATGGGGGCTTGTTTTTTTTATTTTATTTCATAGATATGATGAAAAAGCATAGTTTTTTGTCATGGTTTTAATTTATTTTTTAAGGTTTTTATGGTGTGTGACATACTGAACATCCAGTGACCAGTATGAGAGAGTGTGTATGAGCGGTAGTACCAAATGTAACACACCTGATCTGCATTAGCTGAGACCTTGTAACACTAATGAGTCAAATGGCACAGGAGATGCAAAATGGCTAATTGGGCACAATCTGGTCATTTTCACTTAGGCGGGCTTTGCACACTACGACATCGCAGGTGCGATGTCAGTGGGGTCAAATTGAAAGTGACGCACATCCGGCATCGCATGCGACATCGTAGTCTGTAAAGCCTAGATGATACGATTAACGAGCGCAAAATCGTCGTAATCGTATCATCGGTGCAGCGTCGGCGTAATCCATAATTACGCTGACGCGACGATCCGATGTTGTTCCTCGCTCCTGCTGCAGCACACATCGCTGTGTGTGAAGTCGCAGGAGCGAGGAACATCTCCTACCGGCGTCACCGCGGCTTCCGTAGGATACGCGGAAGGAAGGAGAGATGGGCGGGATGTTTACATCCTGCTCATCTCCGCCCCTCCGCCGCTATTGGTCGGCTGCCGTGTGACGTCGCTATGACGCCGCACGACCCGTCCCCTTAGGAAGGAGGCGGGTTGCCGGCCAGAGCGACGGTCGCAGGGCAGGTGAGTGCATGTGAAGCTGGCGTAGCGATAATTTTCGCTATGCCAGCTATCACACGATATCGTACCTGTGACGGGGGCGGGGACTATCGCGTGCGACATCGCAGCATCGGCTTGCGATGTCGCAACGTGCAAAGCCCGCCTTAGAGGTGTATTCACTTTTGTTGCCAGAGATTTAGACATTAATAGCTGTGTGTTGAGGTATTTAGAGGGCACCAAATTTACACTGTTATACAAGTTGTACACTGACTATTGTATCAAAGTGTCATATCTTCAGTGTTGTCCCGTGAAAAGATATATAATAAAATATTTTCAAAATGTGAAGGGGTGTACTCAATTTTGTGATATACTGTATTCTAGAAAAAATATCACATATACAGTGTGTCCACCCATATCCTGTCCACCACCATTAACTTGAGAATGGCGGCAGCTATAGGCATAGAAGTGGTGTCTAGGTATAGTAAAGTAGCCATGTGCTACGCAATGAAACCACCTATAGCGCCACCTGGTGGAAAACAACGGAGTTAGCATTTTTATTTCGAAAACGTAACGAGATAGAGAAAAAAAGTGAATTACAAAGTTGTAGGGTATCATCAATTCAACACGAATCGACACCTTGCATACAGAAATGATATGATTAGAACGTGTAAAACTCACAAGGCTGCGGACGTGAAGCGATACCTCATGGAGACCTTCCTACAAGTCATTGGGTATGGTGGCTGCGTGGAGTGGCCTCCACGCTCACCTGACCTGACTCCATTGGACTTCTTTCTGTGAGGTCACATCAAATAGTAGGTATATGTGACCCCTCCACCAGCATTGCAGGACCTACGACGACGTATCACAGATGCTTGTGCAATCGTGTCACCTACCATATTGCACAACGTGTAGCAAGATACAGTATGCTGTGCAGAGTCCAGATGTGCATTGCAGCTGACGGTGGCCACTTTGAGCATCAAAGTTAAATGAGCGCTATATGCGTCACCAGCATTCAATGTTTTGGGGGGTCATGGGTTTCATATCATAGCATTTCTATATGCAAGGTATTGAATCGTATTGAATTGATGATGCCCTGCAACTTTGTATTTCACTTTTTTTCTCTATCTCATTCCGTTTTCCAGATAAAAATGCTAGCTCTGTTGTTTTCCACCAGGTGGCACTATAGGTTGGTTTCATTGCGTAGTGCATGGCTACTTTACTATACCTAGACACCACTTCTATGCCTATAGCTGCCGCCGTTCTCAAGTCAATGGCGGTGCACAGGATATGGGTGGACACACTGTATATGTGATTTTTTTTTTAGATCTCTTTGGACAAAGTGAATACCATGTACATTTTTTAAAGGGAATCAGTCATCAGATTTTTTTTGCACCCTAATCTGAGAGCAGCAAAACATAGAGACAGAAACCCTGATTCCAGAGATGTATCACTTGCTAGGCTCCTTGTACTTGGACTAGTAAATCATGCCCCCATCTCTGATTGGCACATTTCTGCCTACGCACAGTGTACACAGAGAGCAGACAATCAGTAATGTGGTCATACAGAGCCCAGCAATCAGAGAACTGATAGATCTACAGCAGCTAAACCAGTTTTTATTCAGAAGTTTAGCACCCAAAAAAATAAGTGACGCATCTCTGGAATCAGGGTCTCTACCTCTACGATATGCTTCTTTCACATGGGACAGCAAAAACCTGGGGACATATTCCAGTTAGATTATACAGTCAATAGATTCTTTAACAACCAATAAACTGTATAACCGAGACACGGAACAGCAAAATGACAAAAGATTGCACTCTTATATCTCTACTTTCATTTATATACTAGGGAATCTAGTAAAATTACTATGAAATGTATTCATGAAAGACATCATCATAATAATAATAGACAATATTCATGACATACTTTACCTTTGTAGAGATGTACTGCCTCGTACATATATTATCCAAGGTCTGATGTAGCAATTTGAGCAACAGAAGTTGAACCTTCTTTATAAGCTATTATACGAGCTCTACAGGAGCTTAATTAGGTTGTACCCTTTCATGTATTTTTAGCCCATAGGCTCAGTTTTGCGTAAAATAACAATCCAATTGTCATGCCTCAGTTTCGGGAATCGATCCGGTGACTTCTTGCTGCATGGTCAGTTCCCCTCTCTGCTGGCCTACAGCCTTTTCTTGTCTCTGTCCAAATACTGACTGTTTTTTTGTCTTTTCTTTCCTTTCTTGAGTATGCTTCAATTTCAGGTGTCTCCACCTCTCTATTTGGTTCTGTCCTATTTTTAGGTGGATGGGTGGTTGGAGGTCCAGCTTTTCAGCTAGACCAGTCATGGCGAACCTTTTACAGGCCGAGTGCCCAAACTGTAGTTCTAAACCCATTTTTTTTTCCGAAGTGCCAACCAATCCTATTATGTAAATAATTGATTGTAACCTTACCTTTGCAGTCTTCTCTTCAGCAGGGGGCATCACACTCATGCATGCTTACCACACATTGGAGCTGAGCCCCTGCCCTTTCCAGACACAGCAGTTGGATTGATCTTTCTGGAAATAAATTGCGGCATATTAGTCAGAGATTTTAGCCTGGAATGCAATCAGATGTCACCCTGTAATCAACATCTACATTTCAATGTCTGAAGATCTTGAAATCCCATAAAGGCGTACGAGTTGCTATTCTCCCCTTTCATTGTGTAGTTATGTCCCCTTCCTGGCCACTTCCTGGTAAACATGTCCCCCATCCTGATATATATTTCCTACATTCTGGTATATTTGTCCACATCATGGCCCCATCCTGGTAAATGTACCCCATCCTGGTAAATGTACCCCATCTTGGTAAATGTATCCCATCCTGGCATGTTCCCCCATGCTGTTAAATGACCCCATCCTGGTAAATGTACCCCATCCTGGTAAATGTATTCCATCCTGGCATGTTCCCCCATGCTGTTAAATGACCCCATCCTGGTAAATGTACCCCATCCTGGTAAATGTATCCCATCCTGGCATGTTCCCCCATGCTGGTAAATGTACCCCATCCTGGTAAATGTACCCCATCCTGGTAAATGTATTCCATCCTGGCATGTTCCCCCATGCTGTTAAATGACCCCATCCTGGTAAATGTACCCCATCCTGGTAAATGTATCCCATCCTGGCATGTTCCCCCATGCTGTTAAATGACCCCATCCTGGTAAATGTACCTCATCCAGGCATGTTCCCTTATCCTGGTAAATGTACCCCATCCTGATAAATGTCACCCTTCCTGCTAAATGTTCCCCATCCTGGCATTTTTCCTCATCCTGGCATGTTCATGTACCCCCATCCTGGCATGTTTCCCCCACATCCTTTTATGTTTCCCCCCATTCTGGTAAATGTATCCCCCATTCTGGTAAATGTATCCCCCATACTGGTAAATGTACCCTTTCCTGGCATGTTTCCCTTCCTGCTAAATGTACCCCATCCTGGCATGATTTCCCCCATCCTTATAGTCATGTTTACCCCCATCCTTGCAGCCGTGTTTCCCCCATCTTTGCAGCCATGTTTCCCCCATCTTTGCAGCCATGTTTCCCCCATCTTTGCACGTTTCTCTCCATCTTTGCACGTTTCTCTCCATCTTTGCAGCCATGTTTTCCCCGTGCTCTCCATGTTTTCCCCGTGCTCTGTTTGCCCCGTGCTCTGTTTGTATATGCCCCATGCTCCCATGTTCCCCCCGTGCTAGCTCTGTCCCCCGTGCTCCCCATGTTCCCCCCGTGCTGGCTCTGTCCCCCGTGCTCCCCATGTGTCCCCCATGTAGGCTCTGTCCCCCGTGCTCCAATGTTTCCCCCGTGCTCCCCATGTGTCCTCCGTGCGCTCCATGTTTGCCCCGTGCTGGCTCTGTCCCCCGTGCGCTCCATGTTTCCCCCATGCTCCCATGTTTCCCCCGTGCGCTCCATGTTTCCCCCATGCTCCCATGTTTCCCCCGTGCTCTCCATGTTTCCCCCATGCTCCCATGTGTCCCCCGTGCGCTCCATGTGTCCCCCGTGCTCCCCATGTGTCCCCCGTGCGCTCCATGTGTCCCCCGTGCTCCCCATGTGTCCCCCGTGCGCTCCATGTTTGCCCCGTGCTGGCTCTGTCCCCCGTGCGCTCCATGTTTCCCCCGTGCGCTCCATGTTTCTCCCGTGCGCTCCATGTTTCCCCCATGCTCCCATGTTTCCCCCGTGCGCTCCATGTTTCCCCCGTGCAGGCTCTGTCTCCCATGTGTCCCCCGTGCACTCCATGTTTCCCCCGTGCAGGCTCTGTCCCCCATGTGTCCCCCGTGCAGGCTCTGTCCCCCATGTGTCCCCCGTGCGCTCCATGTTTCCCCCGTGCAGGCTCTGTCCCCCATGTGTCCCCCGTGCAGGCTCTGTCCCCCATGTGTCCCCCGTGCAGGCTCTGTCCCCCATGTGTCCCCCGTGCAGACTCTGTCCCCCATGTGTCCCCCGTGCAGGCTCTGTCCCCCATGTGTCCCCCGTGCAGGCTCTGTCCCCCATGTGTCCCCCGTGCAGGCTCTGTCCCCCATGTGTCCCCCGTGCAGGCTCTGTCCCCCATGTGTCCCCCGTGCAGGCTCTGTCCCCCATGTGTCCCCCGTGCAGGCTCTGTCCCCCATGTGTCCCCCGTGCGCTGCATGTTTCCCCCGTGCAGGCTCTGTCCCCCGTGCGCTGCATGTTTCTCCCGTGCAGGCTCTGTCCCCCCCACATCTTGGCACAGCCGCACAGAGGCTAAAAATAAAAAAAAAAACTCACCTTCTGGCCCCCACTCCTCCACTGCTGCGTCCTCAGTCACTTCAGTTCCCGCGCGGCCACAAGACACCGGCGCCGCCTACTGACGTTCCTCCGTCTCCTAGGCAACAGGTCTGCAGCCCAGGAGAGGAGGAGTGTCAGAGCGAGGAGAAATGTCTCCTCTGCTAAACACCAGTTTGAGCTGCTGGAGCGACCACACCAGCAGATCAAACTGGCGCAGTGTGGCGACAGCGCACGTGCCAGCACAAACGGCTCTGCGTGCCCTGTCTGGCACGCGTGCCATAGGTTCGCCATCACTGAGCTAGACCTTCATCCTGCATGTTAATTCCCAGTTGCTTTCCCTGCAGAGAATCTGTGAGTGATTCCTCTACCAGCACCCCTTTTCGTTCGTAGTTTGGGTGTCTGGGAGATTTCTCATATTCCTTTTGTTCTACTAATTTTCTTCTGTCTGTCCTGGGTTACTTTGTGAACACGTTCCTAGGCCCGTGCCTCATCCTCTAATTATGTGTCTTTCATTTTTCTGTTATCAGTTTTTGTTTTGCACATTGATTAGAGTAAGGGCGGCTTTGCACGTTGTGACATCGCAAGCCGATGCTGCGATGTCGCACGCGATAGTCCCCGCCCCCGTCGCAGGTACGATATCGTGTGATAGCTGGCATAGCGAACATTATCGCTACGCCAGCTTCACATGCACTCACCTGCCCTGCGACCGTCGCTCTGGCCGGCGACCCGCCTCCTTCCTAAGGGGGCGGGTCATGCGGCGTCATAGCGACGTCACACGGCAGGCGGCCAATAGCGGCGGAGGGGCGGAGATGAGCAGGATGTAAACATCCCGCCCACCTCCTTCCTTCCGCATATCCTACGGAAGCCGCGGTGACGCCGGTAGGAGATGTTCCTCGATCCTGCGACTTCACACACAGCGATGTGTGCTGCCGCAGGAGCGAGGAACAACATCGGACCATCGCGTCAGCGTAATTATGGATTACGCCGACGCTGCACCGATGATACGATTACGACGATTTTGCGCTCGTTAATCGTATCATCTAGCCTTTACACACTACGATGTTGCATGCGATGCCGGATGTGCGTCACTTTCAATTTGACCCCACCGACATCACACCTGCGATGTCGTAGTGTGCAAAGCCCGCCTTAGGGTTCAGTTAAGGAGACTCAGGGACAGTCGATGTTGAGCCATTGCAAATTCTTAGGGGGCTAAACTCCTTGGTCAGGCAGGGACAAATCAGGGTGAGATTAGGGACTAGTCTGAACAGGACCTGTTGGGCACAGGTGTTATGTTTCTCCTGTTTTTATGTAACCTGTTTGAGTGTATGGGCACAGTCGTAACACCAATAGTATGTGAACACAATGTATTATAGACGGCATACCCGTATAGTTTTTGAAGGCGACACTTAAAGAGGTGGTTCACTAATCTGCAATTGTGGCTTTTTCTAAATACCTTGTTAAGCCAATTGTGTCTCTGAGCGGCGCTATTGCAGTCCACTCATCCCTATGAAGTGACCTCCCTCTGTGACCTCTGAGATCTGGTGATGTCACGTCAACTTTCAGTTGACCTGACATTATCGAGTCCAGCCTCAGTCTTCCTGAATGACTGGGATGTGGGCAGCATTTCACCGCTCGTCACAGCCCAGCATGTTGCATGCTTTCTCCTTGCAGTGCACCACCAGCAGGAGCATGCTGTGCTGTGACGAGCAACGAATCACCGCCTACAGCCCAGTCACTCAGGAAGACTGGGACCACCTCAGTGTCAACTGGAAGTGACGTGACATTACCGGATCTCAGAGGTCACGGAACCTGGAGAATCACTTCATGGGGATGATTGGACCGCAATAGTCCCACTAGTAGGCAGAATTGGCTGAACAAGGTATTTTAAAAAAAACCTTCACTAACAGTTTTACACGGATGTGGCCACTATTAAAAAGTAGTGAAACATCCCTTTAAGAAAGACCCAGGCGTTGTTTTCCCTAAAGCATCTTCTTTGTCATCTTTCTTGACATTTTTTTTTTTTTTTTGGCAGATTTGCCGCCTGCATTCTTTTTTAGATATTATATATAAAATAGTGGAGGCCTCCAAGTATAAGCTACCTGAAGAAAGATCAGGTCACTTCTTTTAGCTGTGAAGCAGCTTTTGAACCAAGTGGAGATGTTCATTCTTTTCAACATTTATGGAGTGCCATGTGCAGATACCCTAAGCTTTACTTACTACAGCACTCCCGCTATGCCACTGCCCCAGTCTTGGTTGATCAGCCCAGTCATTTCAACAGTGGTACAGCCAGTCACTGACATCATTGTCAGAATGTTACTCCGGGATAGTTAGAGACAAAGGGCTCCTATGCTGTCCCTTACACTAGGGGACCCTATGCTATCCCTCACCTTCAGATTACTCCTAATGGTGGAGACGATGGAGTCCCATGCCTTTTTATACTCCTGAGAAAAAATATTCTAATACCTCCCTCCCCCCAGGGAGAGACAAGGCAGGAGGGAGATGATGAATAGATAAGGACAGACAAGGGAAAACCAAAACTTTGACACACTGAACACACAGGAATAGATGTGGTGCCCTGGACAAGCCAGGGGCCACAGAGAACAACACCCACACACCCCACACTCCCGGTCAGGCACATCAGAGTCAGACAAAAACCCTTGTTGCCTTCCTCCAGGAGCTGATGTTCACACCAGGGGGTGGGCCAGGCGGTAGGCCCCGCCCACCGAGGAGTTCACAGTCCTGGAGGCGGGAAAAGCAGACAGTTTAGTTTTGGAGGTAAAAGTGGAAGGAAGGAAAGTGGTAGTGGAGCAACTAACTGACAGCGTCTGGGTGTGTGGCCCGGGCGGTACAGCAAGGTTGGCAGACGGTGGTGACCGTCTGCAGGAGTGGCCTATCGGAGTCTACCGTAAGGACCGTGGACGGGCGGTGGCCCGGCGGTACCGGACCGGTACACAAAGAGAAGTCAGCACCATCTGACAGGGGCTTACGGACCCCGGCAAGGCTAGGAGTCGCCGTGAATTTGCCGAATCCGTTAGCGAAGGGAACCTCCTGGGTTTACCAGCAGCCAAGTCCCGACAGAAGGCAACCGTCCAACCGTGAGAGGGAAACACAGCCACCGCCAAGGCTACCGTTCCCAGGGCCAGGGCCTGCGGGCAAAAGGGGCTCCTCCGGCCCACATCCAAGCCGGGGAGCGGGTTACCAGTGGGAATCCATTGGAACCGTTTACAGAACATAGGTGCAGGGAAAGGCAGTCACCACCAACCTGCCGGGAGAAAACAACACCGCAGCCGTCTGTGGGACCCGTCCATCCAGCCGTTTGTTTTACCGAGAACTGTGTCCTCATCATTGGCTGAGTGAGTACCACCGTGCCGTGCGGCACAGTGCTGCCCCCGCGACCCTGCACCTCACCAGGCCCCGTAACCCGCCTGCCATCCATCCCTACCCCATCACCAGGCCCCGGGACCACCAACCCCCTACCCACGGAGGGGAGAACTAACAACAAAGCTGCTCCCTGTCACCGCTCCCGGGATCCCCGTCCAGAGCAGCGGTGGTGTCACCAATATCACCACAACCGTGGGTGGCATCACGGACAATACTCAAACCCCCACAATCAAATCCCCACCCTTTTCACTCACGGGCGAGAAGCGCCGCTCGAGTCCCTGGGATCTGGCCCACCGCTCGAGCCACCACAGAGCAGCGGCAGCAGCAGCCGGACCCGAGCAGTGGGAGAGCGCAGCGTCCCCTCCTCCGCCCGTGACATAGACAGTCAGAGAGTCAGGTGAAAAACAAGAGCAGGAGGGTATCAACAAAATGGCAACAAAGGTAAACTCCACAACTGCACACAGCAACAGGTATAACACCAGATAGTCTGGATCACCACACCTCTCTATACCAACTAAGATAAATTATAGCTGGGACTAAGGGAAGTGTCCACCCAGCCTATATAGGAGAAGATGTGATTGGCTACCCCACAACATGTGACCAAAGATGACTTACAAGCCGAATAGCAGAGATTAACTTTTGCTAGCCTGCCTTTGAACTACAAATCTGTTTGTCAACACCTGATTACAGACCTAATTACAGACCTCAGAGAAGTTATCAGGCGGATTGTCAAAATCAGTAGTCTGAACAGAACCCAACACCGCCATAACAGTTGAGGAATTTTGTGAAAATCTCTGTGTGACAGTCATATAGGGGATCAATTCTGAGTCCAAAAGGCTGGGAGGACCTGTACACTAAGAAAACTCCAGTATTATGTGTGGCACGTGGCAGGATGGGTCACTATTATGGATTTTGCATTGGAGTCTGGAGCTTCAGGTTACACCTCCGTTATGCAGGCATGTTTATGAGGTCGGTACATGTATAGTACAAGCAGGGCTGTATTTTGCCTTCATGCTGCCCTAGGCACTTTAAGTGGTCGCGCCCCTTATTGACAATGTAAAACTGAGTTTTCGCACACGACATCTGTTTAAGGCAGATCTACTCTGTAAAACACTTTAAAAAGTATCAATGAGAAATGAAGGGCACTAACCCCTCCCAATGGGGATCACCACAGGCACATCAAAACATAGCATGAGTATAAAATATTCCCACCATCCCCACTTATATACTGTGACTGTCACACTGCCCCTAATATACTACACACTGCCCTCCCTTATAAATTATACCCACCACACCTTCCTCAATTATGAAATATGATCTGCACATTGACCTCACATCATGCTGCTCCCTCCTCACAATGTCCCATGCATGCTGCCCCCTCCTCACAGGGTCCCATGCATGCTGCCCCCTCCTCACAGTGTCCCATGCATGCTGCCCCCTCCTCACAGTGTCCCATGCATGCTTCCCCCTCCTCACAGTGTCCCATGCATGCTGCCCCCTCCTCACAGTGTCCCATGCATGCTGCCCCCTCCTCACAGTGTCCCATGCATGCTTCCCCCTCCTCACAGTGTCCCATGCATGCTGCCCCCTCCTCACAGTGTCCCATGCATGCTGCCCCCTCCTCACAGTGTCCCATGCATGCTGCCCCCTCCTCACAGTGTCCCATGCATGCTGCCCCCTCCTCACAGTGTCCCATGCATGCTGCCCCCTACTCACAGTGTCCCATGCATGCTGCCCCCTCCTCACAGTGTCCCATGCATGCTGCCCCCTCCTCACAGTGTCCCATGTATGCTGCCCCCTCCTCACAGTGTCCCATGCATGCTGCGTCCTCCTCACAGTGTCCCATGCATGCTGCCCCCTCCTCACAGTGTCCCATGCATGCTGTCCCCTCCTCACAGTGTCCCATGCATGCTGCCCCCTCCTCACAGTGTCCCATGCATGCTGCCCCCTCTTCACAGTGTCCCATGCATGCTGCCCCCTACTCACAGTGTCCCATGCATGCTGCCCCCTCCTCACAGTGTCCCATGTATGCTGCCCCCTCCTCACAGTGTCCCATGCATGCTGCGTCCTCCTCACAGTGTCCCATGCATGCTGCCCCCTCCTCACAGTGTCCCATGCATGCTGTCCCCTCCTCACAGTGTCCCATGCATGCTGCCCCCTCCTCACAGTGTCCCATGCATGCTGCCCCCTCTTCACAGTGTCCCATGCATGCTGCCCCCTACTCACAGTGTCCCATGCATGCTGCCCCCTCCTCACAGTGTCCCATGCATGCTGCCCCCTCCTCACAGTGTCCCATGCATGCTGCCCCCTCCTCACAGTGTCCCATGCATGCTGCCCCCTCCTCACAGTGTCCCATGCATGCTGCCCCCTCCTCACAGTGTCCCATGCATGCTGCCCCCTCCTCACAATGTCCCATGCATGCTGCCCCCTCCTCACAATGTCCCATGCATGCTGCCCCCTCCTCACAATGTCCCATGCATGCTGCCCCCTCCTCACAATGTCCCATGCATGCTGCCCCCTCCTCACAATGTCCCATGCATGCTGCCCCCTCATCACAGTGTCCCATGCATGCTGCCCCCTCCTCACAGTGTCCCATGTATGCTGCCCCCTCCTGACAGTGTCCCATGCATGCTGCCCCCTCCTCACAGTGTCCTGTGCATGCTGCCCCTCTCCATGAGCTCCTAATGCTGCCTTCCTCTTTTCCATAATGACACCTCCATGCTGCCCCATTCATCATACTAAGACCACCACACTAGCGCTTATGCTGAGACACACACACACACACACACACACACACACAACCCCACTCTTGATATTGACTCCCCTACATTGTTCCACTCCATACTGAGCCCACACATGCTGTCCCTTCTCCATAATGAGCTCCCAATGCTGCCCCCCTCTTATTCTGAGTCCTTACACTCCCCCCCATCGATATTGTCATTGCACTATCCCTCAACCCTTGTCTTCTGTCTCTAGCATTGGCCCCTCTCTCCCATTCCCCCAGCAGCAGCCTCTCCCCCAGCATCAGCCTCTCTCCCCCCAGCTTTCCCCAGCATCAGCCTCTCTCCTCCCAGCCTCCCTCAGCATCAGCCTCCCTGCTCCCAGCTTACCCCAGCATCAGCCTCTCGCCTCCCAGCCTCCCCAGCATGAGCCTCCTCCAGCATCAGCCTCTCTCCTTCCAACCTCCCCCAGCATGAGCCTCCTCCAGCATCAGCCTCTCTCCTCCCAGCCTCCCCCAGCATCAGCCTCCCTCCTCCCAGCCTCCCGCAGCATCAGCCTCCCTCCTCCCAGCCTCCCCCAGCATCAGCCTCCCTCCTCCCAGCCTCCCAGCCCCCCTCCTCCAAGCCTCCCCCAGCATCAGCCTCCCAGCCTCCCTGAGCATCACCCTCCCTCCTCCAACCCTCCCCCTCCCCCTCCCAGCCTCCCCCAGCATCAGCCTCTCTCCTCCCAGCCTCCCCCAGCATCAGCCTCCCTGCTCCCAGCTTACCCCAGTATCAGCCTCTCTCCTCCCAGCCTCCCCCAGCATCAGCCTCCCTCTTCCCAGCCTCCCCCAGCATCAGCCTCCCTCTTCCCAGCCTCCCCCAGCATCAGCCTCCCTCTTCCCAGCTTCCCCCAGCATCAGCCACCCTCTTCCCAGCCTCCCCCAGCATCAGCCACCATCCTCCCAGCCTCCCCCAGCATCAGCCACCCTCCTCCCAGCCTCCCCCAGCATCAGCCACCCTCCTCCCAGCCTCCCCCAGCATCAACCACCCTCCTCCCAGCCTCCCCCAGCATCAGCCACCCTCCTCCCAGCCTCCCCCAGCATCAGCCACTCTCCTCCCAGCCTCCCCCAGCATCAACCACCCTCCTGCCAGCCTCCCCCAGCATCAGCCTCCCAGCCTCCCCCAGCATCATCCTCCCGCCTCCCAGCCTCCCCCAGCATCAGCTTCTCACCTTCCAGCCTCCCACAGCATCAGCCTCCCTCCTCCCAGCATCAGCCTCCCTCCTCCCAACCTCCCCCAGCATCAGCCTCCCTTCTCCCAGCCTCCCCCAGCATCAGCCTCCCTCAGCATCAGCCTCCCTCCTCATCAGCCTCCCTCCTCATCAGCCTCCCTCCTCCAAGCCTCCCCCTTCCTCTCCCAGCCTCCCCCAGCATCAGCCTCCCTCCTCCCAGCCTCCCTCAGCATCAGCCTCCCTCCTCCAAGCCTCACCTTCCCCCTCCCAGCCTCCCCCAGCATCAGCCTCTCTCCTCCCAGCCCCCCCAGCATCAGCCTCCCCCAGCCTCAGCTTCCCTCCTCCCAGCCTCCCCCAGCCTCAGACTCCCTCCTCCCAGCCTCCCCCAGCCTCAGCCTCCCTCCTCCCAGCCTCCCCCAGCCTCAGCCTCCCTCCTCCCAGCCTCCCCCAGCCTCAGCCTCCCTCCTCCCAACCTCCCCCAGCATCAGCCTCCCTCTTCTCAACCTCCCCCAGCATCAGCCTCCCTCCTCCCAACCTCCCCCAGCATCAGCCTCCCTCCTCCCAGCCTCCCCCAGCATCAGCCTCCCTCCTCCCAGCCTCCCCCAGCATCAACCTCCCTCCTCCCAGCCTCCCCCAGCATCAGCTTCTCTCCTCCCTCAGCATCAGCCTCCCTCCTCCAAGCCTCCCTCAGCATCAGCTTCCCTCCTCCAAGCCTCACCCTCCCCCTCCCAGCCTCCGCCTGCATCAGCCTCCCACCTCCCCCAGCATCAGTCTCCCTCCTCCCAGCCTCCCCCAGCATCAGCCTCCCTCCTCCCTCAGCATCAGCCTCCCTCCTCCAAGCTTCCCTCAGCATCAGCTTCCCTCCTCCAAGCCTCACCCTCCCCCTCCCAGCCTCCCCCTGCATCAGCCTCCCGCCTCCCCCAGCATCAGCCTCTCTCCTCCCAGCCTCCCCCAGCATCAGCCTCCCTCCTCCCAGCATCAGCCTCCCTCCTCCCAGCCTCCCCCAGCATCAGCCTCCCTCCTCACAGCCTCCCTCAGCATCAGCCTCCCTCAGCATCAGCCTCCCTCAGCATCAGCCTCCCTCCTCCAAGCCTCACCCTCCCAGCTTCCCCCAGCATCAGCCTCCCTCCTCCCAGCCTCCCTCAGCATCAGCCTCCCTCCTCCAAGCCTCACCTTCCCACTCCCAGCCTCCCCCAGCATCAGCCTCTCTCCTCCCAGCCTCCCCCAGCATCAGCCTCCCCCAGCCTCAGCCTCCCTTCTCCCAGCCTCCCCCAGCCTCAGCCTCCCTCCTCCCAGCCTCCCCCAGCATCAGCCTCCCTCCTCCCAACCTCCCTCAGCATCAGCCTCCCTCCTCCCAACCTCCCCCAGCATCAGCCTCCCTCCTCCCAGCCTCCCCCAGCATCAGCCTCCCTCCTCCTAGCCTCCCCCAGCATAAGCCTCCCTCCTCCCAGCCTCCCCCAGCATCAGCCTCCCTCCTCCCTCAGCCTCCCTCCTCCAAGTCTCCCTCAGCATCAGCTTCCCTCCTCCAAACCTCCCCCTCCCCCTCCCAGCCTCCCCCAGCATCAGCCTCCCTCAGCATCAGCCTCCCTCCTCCCAGCCTCCCCCAGAATCAGCCTCCCTCATCCTAGCCTCCCCCAGCATCAGCCTCCCTCCTCCCAGCCTCCCCCAGCATCAGCCTCCCTCCTCCCTCAGCCTCCCTCCTCCAAGTCTCCCTCAGCATCAGCCTCCCTCCTCCAAGCCTCACCTTCCCACTCCCAGCCTCCCCCCAGCATCAGCCTCTCTCCTCCCAGCCTCCCCCAGCATCAGCCTCCCCCAGCCTCAGCCTCCCTCCTCCCAGCCTCCCCCAGCCTCAGCCTCCCTCCTCCCAGCCTCCCCCAGCATCAGCCTCCCTCCTCCCAACCTCCCTCAGCATCAGCCTCCCTCCTCCCAACCTCCCCCAGCATCAGCATCCCTCCTCCCAGCCTCCCCCAGCATCAGCCTCCCTCCTCCTAGCCTCCCCCAGCATCAGCCTCCCTCCTCCCAGCCTTCCCCAGCATCAGCCTCCCTCCTCCCTCAGCCTCCCTCCTCCAAGTCTCCCTCAGAATCAGCTTCCCTCCTCCAAGCCTCACCCTCCCCCTCCCAGCCTCCCCCAGCATCAGCCTCCCTCCTCCCAGCCTCCCCCAGCATCAGCCACCCTCCTCCCAGCCTCCCCCAGCATCAGCCACCCTCCTCCCAGCCTCCCCCAGCATCAGCCTCCCAGCCTCCCCCAGCATCATCCTCCCGCCTCCCAGCCTCCCCCAGCATCAGCCTCCCACCTCCCAGCCTCCCACAGCATCGGCCTCCCTCCTACCAGCATCAGCCTCCCTCCTCCCAACCTCCCCCAGCATCAGCCTCCCTTCTCCCAGCCTCCCCCAGCATCAGCCTCCCTCAGCATCACTCAGTCTCCCTCCTCATCAGCCTCCCTCCTCATCAGCCTCCCTCCTACAAGCCTTCCCCTTCCTCTCCCAGCCCTCCCCCAGCATCAGCCTCCCTCCTCCAAGCCTCACCTTCCCCCTCCCAGCCTCCCCCAGCATCAGCCTCTCTCCTCCCAGCCCCCCCCCAGCATCAGCCTCCCCCCAGCTTCAGCTTCCCTCCTCCCAGCCTCCCCCAGCCTCAGACTCCCTCCTCCCAGCCTCCCCCAGCCTCAGCCTCCCTCCTCCCAGCCTCCCCCAGCCTCAGTCTCCCTCCTCCCAACCTCCCCCAGCATCACCCTCCCTCCTCTCAACCTCCCCCAGCATCAGCCTCTCTCCTACCAACCTCCCCCAGCATCAGCCTCCCTCCTGCCAGCCTCCCCCAGCATCAGCCTCCCTCCTCCCAGCCTCCCCCAGCATCAGCCTCCCTCCTCCCAGCCTCCCCCCAGCAACAGCCTCCCCTCCTCCCTCAGCATCAGCCTCCCTCCTTCAAGCCTCCCTCAGCATCAGCTTCCCACCTCCAAGCCTCACCCCCCCCCTCCCAGCCTCCCCCTGCATCAGCCTCCCGCCTCCCCCAGCATCAGCCTCCCTCCTCCCAGCCTCCCCCAGCATCAGCCTCCCTCCTCCCTCAGCATCAGCCTCCCTCCTCCAAGCTTCCCTCAGCATCAGCTTCCCTCCTCCAAGCCTCACCCTCCCCCTCCCAGCCTCCCCCTCCATCAGCCTCCCCCAGCATCAGCCTCTCTCCTCCCAGCATCAGCCTCCCTCCTCCCAGCATCAGCCTCCCTCCTCCCAGCCTCCCCCAGCATCAGCCTCCCTCCTCCCAGCCTCCCTCAGCATCAGCCTCCCTCAGCATCAGCCTCCCTCAGCATCAGCCTCCCTCCTCCAAGCCTCACCCTCCCAGCTTCCCCCAGCATCAGCCTCCCTCCTCCCAGCCTTCCTCAGCATCAGCCTCCCTCCTCCAAGCCTCACCTTCCCACTCCCAGCCTCCCCAGCATCAGCCTCTCTCCTCCCAGCCTCCCCCCAGCATCAGCCTCCCCCAGCCTCAGCCTCCCTCCTCCCAGCCTCCCCCAGCCTCAGCCTCCCTCCTCCCAGCCTCCCCCAGCATCAGCCTCCCTCCTCCCAACCTCCCTCAGCATCAGCCTCCCTCCTCCCAACCTCCCCCAGCATCAGCCTCCCTCCTCCCAGCCTCCCCCAGCATCAGCCTCCCTCCTCCTAGCCTCCCCCAGCATCAGCCTCCCTCCTCCCAGCCTCCCCCAGCATCAGCCTCCCTCGTCCCTCAGCCTCCCTCCTCCAAGTCTCCCTCAGCATCAGCTTCCCTCCTCCAAGCCTCACCCTCCCCCTCCCAGCCTCCCCCAGCATCAGCCTCCCTCAGCATCAGCCTCCCTCCTCCCAGCCTCCCCCAGCATCAGCCTCCCTCCTCCTAGCCTCCCCCAGCATCAGCCTCCCTCCTCCCAGCCTCCCCCAGCATCAGCCTCCCTCCTCCCTCTGCCTCCCTCCTCCAAGTCTCCTCAGCATCAGCCTCCCTCCTCCAAGCCTCACCTTCCCACTCCCAGCCTCCCCCAGCATCAGCCTCCCTCCTCCCTCAGCCTCCCTCCTCCAAGTCTCCCTCAGCATCAGCTTCCCTCCTCCAAGCCTCACCCTCCCCTTCCCAGCCTCCCCCAGCATCAGCCTCACTCAGCATCAGCCTCCCTCCTCCCAGCCTCCCCTAGCATCAGCCTCCCTCCTCCTAGCCTCCCCCAGCATCAGCCTCCCTCCTCCCAGCCTCCCCCAGCATCAGCCTCCCTCCTCCCTCAGCCTCCCTCCTCCAAGTCTCCCCCAGCCTCAGCCTCCCTCCTCCCAGCCTCCCCCAGCCTCAGCCTCCCTCCTCCCAGCCTCCCCCAGCATCAGCCTCCCTCCTCCCAACCTCCCTCAGCATCAGCCTCCCTCCTCCCAACCTCCCCCAGCTTCAGCATCCCTCCTCCCAGCCTCCCCCAGCATCAGCCTCCCTCCTCCTAGCCTCCCCCAGCATCAGCCTCCCTCCTCCCAGCCTCCCCCAGCATCAGCCTCCCTCCTCCCTCAGCCTCCCTCCTCCAAGTCTCCCTCAGCATCAGCTTCCCTCCTCCAAGCCTCCCCCTCCCCCTCCCAGCCTCCCCCAGCATCAGCCTCCCTCAGCATCAGCCTCCCTCTTCCCAGCCTCCCCCAGCATCAGCCTCCCTCCTCCTAGCCTCCCCCAGCATCAGCCTCCCTCCTCCCAGCCTCCCCCAGCATCAGCCTCCCTCCTCCCTCAGCCTCCCTCCTCCAAGTCTCCCTCAGCATCAGCTTCCCTCCTCCAAGCCTCCCCCTCCCAGCCTCCCCCAGCATCAGCCTCCCTCAGCATCAGCCTCCCTCAGCATCAGCCTCCCCCTCCCAGCCTCCCCCAGAATCAGCCTCTCTCCTCCCAGCCTCCCCCAGCATCTGCCTCTCTCCTCCCAACCTCAGCCTCTCAGCCTCTCTCTCTCTCCCCAGCCTCCCCCCCCAGCCTCCGCCTCCCCCAGCATCAGCCTCTCTCCTCTCAGCCTCTCTCTCCCCCCCAGCCTCCCCCCCCAACCTCAGCCTCTCTCTCCCCCCAGCCTCCCCCCCAGCTTCAGCCTCTCTCTCTCCCCCAGCCTCAGCCTCTCTCTCCTCCCAGCCTCTCTCTCCCCCCAGCCTTAGCCTCTCTCTCCCCCCAGCCTCAGCCTCTCTCCCCCCAGCCTCAGCCTCTCTCTCCCCCCAGCCTCAGCGTCTCTCTCCCCCCAGCCTCCCTCTCCCACAGCCTCAGTCTCTCTCCCCCCAGCCTCAGCCTCTCTTCCCCCAACCTCCCCTCAGCCTCAGCCTCTCTCTCTTCCCAGCCTCCCCCCAGCCTAAGCCTCTCTCTCTTCCCAGCCTCTCTCTTCCCAGCCTCCCCCCAGCCTCAGCCTCTTTCTCTTCCCAGCCTCTCTCTCTTCCCAGCCTCCCCCCAGCCTCAGCCTCTCTCTTCCCAGCCTCTCTCTCTTCCCAGCCTCCCCCCAGCCTCAGCCTCTCTCTTCCTAGCCTCTCCCTCTTCCCAGCCTCCCCCCAGCCTCAGCCTCTCTCTTCCCAGCCTCCCCCCAGTCTCAGTCTCTCTCTCTTCCCAGCCTCAGCCTCTCTCTCTCTTCCCAGCCTCCCCCCAGCCTCAGCCTCTCTCTCTTCCCAGCCTCTCTCCCCAGCCTCCCCCCAGCCTCAGCCTCTCTCTTCCCAGCCTCCCCCCAGCCTCAGCTTCTCTCTTCCAAGCCTCCCCCCAGCCTCAGCCTCTCTCTTCCCAGCCTCCCCCCAGCCTCAGCCTCTCTCTTCCCAGCCTCCCCCCAGCCTCTCTCTTCCCAGCCTCCCCCCAGCCTCAGCCTCCCTCTTACCAGCCTCCCCCCAGCCTCAGCCTCTGTCTTCCCAGCCTCCCCCCAGCCTCAGCCTCCCTCTTCCCAGCCTCCCCCCAGCCTCAACCTCTCTCTTCTCAGCCTCCCCCCAGCCTCAGACTCTCTCTTCCCAGCCTCCCCCCAGCCTAAGCCTCTCTCTCTTCCCAGCCTCAGCCTCTCTCTCTCTTCCCAGCCTCCCCCCAGCCTCAGCCTCTTTCTCTTCCCAGCCTCTCTCTCTTCCCAGCCTCCCCCCAGCCTCAGCCTCTTTCTCTTCCCAGCCTCTCTCTCTTCCCAGCCTCCCCCCAGCCTCAGCCTCTCTCTTCCCAGCCTCTCTCTCTTCCCAGCCTCCCCCCAGCCTCAGCCTCTCTCTTCCCAGCCTCTCTCTCCCCCCAGCCTCCCCCCCAGCTTCAGCCTCTCTCTCCCCCCCAGCCTCAGCCTCTCTTTCCTCCCAGCCTCTCTCTCCCCCCAGCCTCAGCCTCTCTCCCCCCAGCCTCAGCCTCTCTCTCCCCCCAGCCTCAGCCTCTCTCTCCTCCCAGCTTCTCTCTCCCCCCAGCCTTAGCCTCTCTCTCCCCCCAGCCTCAGCCTCTCTCCCCCCAGCCTCAGCCTCTCTCTCCCCCCCAGCCTCAGCGTCTCTCTCCCCCCAGCCTCCCTCTCCCACAGCCTCAGTCTCTCTCCCCCCAGCCTCAGCCTCTCTTCCCCCAACCTCCCCCCAGCCTCAGCCTCTCTCTCTTCCCAGCCTCCCCCCAGCCTAAGCCTCTCTCTCTTCCCAGCCTCAGCCTCTCTCTCTCTTCCCAGCCTCCCCCCAGCCTCAGCCTCTTTCTCTTCCCAGCCTCTCTCTTCCCAGCCTCCCCCCAGCCTCAGCCTCTTTCTCTTCCCAGCCTCTCTCTCTTCCCAGCCTCCCCCCAGCCTCAGCCTCTCTCTTCCCAGCCTCTCTCTCTTCCCAGCCTCCCCCCAGCCTCAGCCTCTCTCTTCCTAGCCTCTCCCTCTTCCCAGCCTCCCCCCAGCCTCAGCCTCTCTCTTCCCAGCCTCCCCCCAGTCTCAGTCTCTCTCTCTTCCCAGCCTCAGCCTCTCTCTCTCTTCCCAGCCTCCCCCCAGCCTCAGCCTCTCTCTCTTCCCAGCCTCTCTCCCCAGCCTCCCCCCAGCCTCAGCCTCTCTCTTCCCAGCCTCCCCCCAGCCTCAGCCTCTCTCTTCCAAGCCTCCCCCCAGCCTCAGCCTCTCTCTTCCCAGCCTCCCCCCAGCCTCAGCCTCTCTCTTCCCAGCCTCCCCCCAGCCTCTCTCTTCCCAGCCTCCCCCCAGCCTCAGCCTCCCTCTTACCAGCCTCCCCCCAGCCTCAGCCTCTGTCTTCCCAGCCTCCCCCCAGCCTCAGCCTCCCTCTTCCCAGCCTCCCCCCAGCCTCAACCTCTCTCTTCTCAGCCTCCCCCCAGCCTCAGACTCTCTCTTCCCAGCCTCCCCCCAGCCTAAGCCTCTCTCTCTTCCCAGCCTCAGCCTCTCTCTCTCTTCCCAGCCTCCCCCCAGCCTCAGCCTCTTTCTCTTCCCAGCCTCTCTCTCTTCCCAGCCTCCCCCCAGCCTCAGCCTCTTTCTCTTCCCAGCCTCTCTCTCTTCCCAGCCTCCCCCCAGCCTCAGCCTCTCTCTTCCCAGCCTCTCTCTCTTCCCAGCCTCCCCCCAGCCTGAGCCTCTCTCTTCCCAGCCTCTCTCTCCCCCCAGCCTCCCCCCCAGCTTCAGCCTCTCTCTCCCCCCAGCCTCAGCCTCTCTTTCCTCCCAGCCTCTCTCTCCCCCCAGCCTCAGCCTCTCTCCCCCCAGCCTCAGCCTCTCTCTCCCCCCAGCCTCAGCCTCTCTCTCCTCCCAGCCTCTCTCTCCCCCCAGCCTTAGCCTCTCTCTCCCCCCAGCCTCAGCCTCTCTCCCCCCAGCCTCAGCCTCTCTCTCCCCCCAGCCTCAGCGTCTCTCTCCCCCCAGCCTCCCTCTCCCCCAGCCTCAGCCTCTCTCCCCCCAGCCTCAGCCTCTCTTCCCAGCCTCCCCCCAGCCTCAGCCTCTCTCTCTTCCCAGCCTCCCCCCAGCCTAAGCCTCTCTCTCTTCCCAGCCTCAGCCTCTCTCTCTCTCTTCCCAGCCTCCCCCCAGCCTCAGCCTCTTTCTCTTCCCAGCCTCTCTCTCTTCCCAGCCTCCCCCCAGCCTCAGCCTCTCTCTTCCCAGCCTCTCTCTCTTCCCAGCCTCCCCCCAGCCTCAGCCTCTCTCTTCCCAGCCTCTCTCTCTTCCCAGCCTCCCCCCAGCCTCAGCCTCTCTCTTCCCAGCCTCTCTCTCTTCCCAGCCTCCCCCCAGCCTCAGCCTCTCTCTTCCCAGCCTCCCCCCAGTCTCAGTCTCTCTCTCTTCCCAGCCTCAGCCTCTCTCTCTCTTCCCAGCCTCCCCCCAGCCTCAGCCTCTCTCTCTTCCCAGCCTCTCTCTCTTCCCAGCCTCCCCCAGCCTCAGCCTCTCTCTTCCCAGCCTCCCCCCAGCCTCAGCCTCTCTCTTCCAAGCCTCCCCCCAGCCTCAGCCTCTCTCTTCCCAGCCTCCCCCCAGCCTCAGCCTCTCTCTTCCCAGCCTCCCCCCAGCCTCTCTCTTCCCAGCCTCCCCCCAGCCTTAGTCTCTCTCTTCCCAGCCTCCCCCCAGCCTCAGCCTCTCTCTTCCCAGCCTCCCCCCAGCCTCAGCCTCCCTCTTACCAGCCTCCCCCCAGCCTCAGCCTCTGTCTTCCCAGCCTCCCCCCAGCCTCAGCCTCCCTCTTCCCAGCCTCCCCCCAGCCTCAACCTCTCTCTTCTCAGCCTCCCCCCAGCCTCAGACTCTCTCTTCCCAGCCTCCCCCCAGCCTCAGCCTCTCTCTCTTCCCAGCCTCCCCCCAGCCTCAGCCTCTCTCTTCCCAGCCTCGCCCAGCCTCAGCCTCTCTTCCCAGCCTCCCCCCAGCCTCTCTCTCTTCCCAGCCTCCCTCTCTTCCCAGCCTCAGCCTCTCTCCCCCAAGCCTCCCCTTGCATGATTATAGTGGACAAAAAGAGGCATCGCAACGATCATCAACTAACCTGTAAGGTGCCCATACATTCTAGGCTCTGCCTTACCTGCTCCGGTGCCCGCCGCCCTGCTCTGGCTGGCTCCTCTTCTGGCTGGCTCCAGCTTCAGACGTGTCCTCCTCTGCGGCGTGTGTCGTCTGCAGCATTGGACGCTGCAGCACGGGGCAGTGAGCTGATTGTCGCGCCCGCGCGCCCTCTGACCCCGGAAGTGCAGGTGATGGAACTTCCGGGGTTAATCAGCTCACTATGCCTGGCGCCCGCCATGTATTTAAATAGACAGAAGTGCGCCTCTCCTCCCTCTCAACCCCCTCTCCCCCCCCCCCCCCGAACACGGCCGAGTGTAACGAAGGGAGGGACGGGGGGCGGGGATGTAAAAAATAAAAAAATAAAAAAAAAAATAAATTTATATATTTTTTTTTTTTGCTGCCAGAAAGTGCCGCCCCCCGCAACGTGCCGCCCTAGGCACGGGACCACGGGTGCCTAGTGGCAAATACGGCCCTGAGTACAAGTATACTTCCATTTAACACTTCAGTTATTTCAATGTCATGGATGATCGGTTTAGATTTCTTCAACAAATCTGTAACATGTTAAGCTGAAACACATTTCTGATCTGTTACTCAACATTTATTAAAAAAATGTTACACATTCAGAGGGATTGCAATTAAAGCTTGTACTCCGGGTGGTGGTTTAGGAAAAATTCCGGGAACGTTTGTGCAGCCCATCTTTTTACTTCAGATCACAATTTATAAATGTCCATCACAGATAGGACTCCCACAGCTATGCTCGCCGGACTGGTAAAAACCAGCCTCAGCCTCCCTCCTCCCAGCCTCCCCCAGCATCAGCCTCCCTCCTCCCAACCTCCCTCAGCATCAGCCTCCCTCCTCCCAACCTCCCCCAGCATCAGCCTCCCTCCTCCCAGCCTCCCCCAGCATCAGCCTCCCTCCTCCTAGCCTCCCCCAGCATCAGCCTCCCTCCTCCCAGCCTCCCCCAGCATCAGCCTCCCTCCTCCCTCAGCCTCCCTCCTCCAAGTCTCCCTCAGCATCAGCTTCCCTCCTCCAAGCCTCCCCCTCCCAGCCTCCCCCAGCATCAGCCTCCCTCAGCATCAGCCTCCCTCCTCCCAGCCTCTCCCAGCATCAGCCTCCCTCCTCCTAGCCTCCCCCAGCATCAGCCTCCCTCCTCCCAGCCTCCCCCAGCATCAGCCTCCCTCAGCCTCCCTCCTCCAAGTCTCCCTCAGCATCAGCTTCCCTCCTCCAAGCCTCACCCTCCCCCTCCCAGCCTCCCCCAGCATCAGCCTCCCTCAGCATCAGCCTCCCTCCTCCCAGCCTCTCCCAGCATCAGCCTCCCTCCTCCTAGCCTCCCCCAGCATCAGCTTCCCTCCTCCAAGCCTCACCCTCCCCCTCCCAGCCTCCCCCAGCATCAGCCTCCCTCAGCATCAGCCTCCCTCCTCCCAGCCTCTCCCAGCATCAGCCTCCCTCCTCCTAGCCTCCCCCAGCATCAGCTTTCCTCCTCCAAGCCTCCCCCTCCCAGCCTCCCCCAGCATCAGCCTCCCTCAGCATCAGCCTCCCTCAGCATCAGCCGCCCCCTCCCAGCCTCCCCCAGAATCAGCCTCTCTCCTCCCAGCCTCCCCCAGCATCTGCCTCTCTTCTCCCAGCCTCAGCCTCTCAGCCTCTCTCTCTCCCCCCAGCCTCCCTCTCCCCCCAGCCTCCCCCAGCATCAGCCTCTCTCCTCTCAGCCTCTCTCTCCCCCCAGCCTCCCCCCCAACCTTAGCCTCTCTCTCCCCCCAGCCTCCCCCCCAGCTTCAGCCTCTCTCTCCCCCCAGCCTCAGCCTCTCTTTCCTCCCAGCCTCTCTCTCCCCCCAGCCTCAGCCTCTCTCCCCCCAGCCTCAGCCTCTCTCTCCCCCCAGCCTCAGCCTCTCTCTCCTCCCAGCCTCTCTCTCCCCCCAGCCTTAGCCTCTCTCTCCCCCCAGCCTCAGCCTCTCTCCCCCCAGCCTCAGCCTCTCTCTCCCCCCAGCCTCAGCGTCTCTCTCCCCCCAGCCTCCCTCTCCCCCAGCCTCAGCCTCTCTCCCCCCAGCCTCAGCCTCTCTTCCCAGCCTCCCCCCAGCCTCAGCCTCTCTCTCTTCCCAGCCTCCCCCAGCCTAAGCCTCTCTCTCTTCCCAGCCTCAGCCTCTCTCTCTCTCTTCCCAGCCTCCCCCCAGCCTCAGCCTCTTTCTCTTCCCAGCCTCTCTCTCTTCCCAGCCTCCCCCCAGCCTCAGCCTCTCTCTTCCCAGCCTCTCTCTCTTCCCAGCCTCCCCCCAGCCTCAGCCTCTCTCTTCCCAGCCTCTCCCTCTTCCCAGCCTCCCCCAGCCTCAGCCTCTCTCTTCCCAGCCTCTCCCTCTTCCCAGCCTCCCCCCAGCCTCAGCCTCTCTCTTCCCAGCCTCCCCCCAGTCTCAGTCTCTCTCTCTTCCCAGCCTCAGCCTCTCTCTCTTCCCAGCCTCCCCCCAGCCTCAGCCTCTCTCTCTTCCCAGCCTCTCTCTCTTCCCAGCCTCCCCCCAGCCTCAGCCTCTCTCTTCCCAGCCTCCCCCCAGCCTCAGCCTCTCTCTTCCAAGCCTCCCCCCAGCCTCAGCCTCTCTCTTCCCAGCCTCCCCCCACCCTCAGCCTCTCTCTTCCCAGCCTCCCCCCAGCCTCTCTCTTCCCAGCCTCCCCCCAGCCTTAGTCTCTCTCTTCCCAGCCTCCCCCCAGCCTCAGCCTCTCTCTTCCCAGCCTCCCCCCAGCCTCAGCCTCCCTCTTCCCAGCCTCCCCCCAGCCTGAGCCTCTGTCTTCCCAGCCTCTCCCCAGCCTCAGCCTCCCTCTTCCCAGCCTCCCCCCAGCCTCAGCCTCTCTCTTCCCAGCCTCCCCCAGCCTCAGACTCTCTCTTCCCAGCCTCCCCCCAGCCTCAGCATCTCTCTCTTCCCAGCCTCCCCCCAGCCTCAGCCTCTCTCTTCCCAGCCTCCCCCCAGCCTCTCTCTCTTCCCAGCCTCCCTCTCTTCCCAGCCTCAGCCTCTCGTCCCCCAGCCTCCCCTTGCATGATTATAGTGGACAAAAAGAGGCATCGCAACGATCATCAACTAACCTGTAAGGTGCCCATACATTCTAGGCTCTGCCTTACCTGCTCCGGTGCCCGCCGCCCTGCTCTGGCTGGCTCCTCTTCTGGCTGGCTCCAACTTTAGACGTGTCCTCCTCTGCGGCGTGTGTCGTCTGCAGCACGGGGCAGTGAGCTGATTGTCGCGCCCGCGCGCCTCTGACCCCGGAAGTGCAGGCGATGGAACTTCCGGGGTTAATCAGCTCACTATGCCTGGCGCCCGCCATGTATTTAAATAGACAGAAGTCCGCCTCTCCTCCCTCTCAACCCCCTCTCCCCCCCCCCCCGAACACAGCCGAGTGTAACGAAGGGAGGGACGGGGGGCGGGGATGTAAAAAAAAAAAATAAATTTATATATTTTTTTTTTGCTGCCAGAAAGTGCCGCCCCCCGCAACGTGCCGCCCTAGGCACGGGACCACGGGTGCCTAGTGGCAAATACGGCCCTGAGTACAAGTATACTTCCATTTAACACTTCAGTTATTTCAATGTCATGGATGATCGGTTTAGATTTCTTCAACAAATCTGTAACATGTTAAGCTGAAACACATTTCTGATATGTTACTCAACATTTATTAAAAAAATGTTACACATTCAGAGGGATTGCAATTAAAGCTTGTACTCCGGGTGGTGGTTTAGGAAAAATTCCGGGAACGTTTGTGCAGCCCATCTTTTTACTTCAGATCACAATTTATAAATGTCCATCACAGATAGGACTCCCACAGCTATGCTCGCCGGACTGGTAAAAACTAATTTTAGGATGTAAATGATAGAACATGAGGAAGTGAGGAAGTGTAAATCACAATGATCATTGTTCATGACCTAAATGTAAAATGTAAAATTAACAGCAGCCTAATGTACCTATGAGAAGTGATATGACATGTAGACAAAAGGGTAGGAGAGGGGGCTGAAATGATGCTCGAAATAGGATTGATGCAACGGATACAGATACTGCTCACCTTGAATGATAATGAACCACTTCAAATACTCTCGTAGCTGACAAAATAATTATATTGACATTTTAATTGAATTTTAGACATGAAACGAATCCTTAAAGAAAAAAAATCAATAACGGAAATAATTATTAAAAACGGATGTTTCCCCTATAGTTTTAACTCTCAGCACAGGATGGGTTTGTAAGAGGAGTAGATAGGAATGAGCTGTACATGACGATTCTTGTGCCCATTACTAATCATTTCTTTTCTAATGAGAAAGTCAATGAATAAGTCACAATTACATTATCTGCCTGCATGTCAAGTGACTCTTCCAGACACTCAGCCCGCACTGTGCTGCACTCAAATCCTGGGATTAACATGGAAATGAATTCTTTGTCGTTACATGAGGTCCACATGTTATGACAAGATGGTGATGGGGTGGACTCTTAGTGCATAAAACATGACTAAAGCCACAGGGAGTGAAGCTTTTATCTTATATGACAAGGATTACCTACCATTATCTACTATGCTTTTAACTATGAACTAGCGAGGAACAAACCTGAAGACGGCAGCTGTGCGAAGCCAGATGGATGGAAAATATATATGAAAACAGATGTAAATGGCATAGCGGTATATTTTGCATACCTATATAGTTACTAGAAAATAAGCATAATGCTTTACATAAAAAGGAAGGGAAAGTATATCACTACACAGTATAATAAGCTGAGCAAATCTCATAAAAAGCACCAACATACCTTTTGTGTTACCCAATTTAAGCACCTTGGAGTCCCACATTTAGGCTAAGGGCACACAAGCGTATGGCAATGACCCCCGGCTCCCGCTCTGCTGCGAGTGTAAGCCGAGTGTCATTATACTGTGCTGAGATCCTGTGATTGGATCACAGCTGCAGAGGATAGGGAGGGACTAATCTCCCCATCTCCTCCATTATCAGCTATTTATATCGCTCTGCACTCCAGTGTCATGCGAGTGCAGTGCGATGTTTCTCTCGCACCCATAGACTTGAATGGGTACAAGCGAAAACTAATTGGATTCCACCT
The DNA here is from genome assembly GCF_048569485.1 of Anomaloglossus baeobatrachus. Lineage (NCBI taxonomy): Eukaryota > Metazoa > Chordata > Amphibia > Anura > Aromobatidae > Anomaloglossus > Anomaloglossus baeobatrachus. The sequence continues at coordinate 569,059,468 of NC_134356.1, forward strand.
GCAGAATGCTGCAATTGTTTTCTTGGTCCGTGTAGGGCTGAGAAAAAAAAAAAATCGCTCATGGGAGCGACCTCATAGAGTAACATAGGTCCGAGTGTGTCATGGGGTCCTTCCCAATATCACACAATCAACAGAGCGAGAGATGAGTGAGTAATCTAAAGAACCTTTATTTCATGCAATCCAGAAGGTCCATAATATAATCCACAACACAGAGGGTAAAGTAGTCCAGTAATGAGATAAATGTCCCGATGATGAGTCACAATCCTCCAACAGTTCTTTTCCAGGGAAATCGTGGTTTCTCAATGGCTCTCTGGGGTGCTGCCTGTAGTCACAGCTTCTCCCCCAGAGGATGAATCTTCCTGCTTGTCGCTTGTCCATCTCCAGACTCAATAATCCCAAAGGTAAGCAGAGAGTTTGGGTGAATTCCAGGCCCCCCTCCCCTACACCTAGGGACAGAAGCACTGCAGGGGGTAATTAACCTGCAGACAGGACAAATAATACATAGAATGGACAGAGCACCACACCTAAAATATGAATTTACACAAAATAATACACAACCCACAATATCACACCATCACAGAGTGGAATGCGATTTTTTTTTTTTTTTATCACATTCCACTCGCTCCATTTTACTCGCCATGTGTCCTTAGCCTTATGGTCCTGGCCATGTGAACTGGTTGCATTGAACTGAAATCAGATTTAGAGATATTATTTTATAATAGCATTGCAATATGAGCAAATTTATAAACATTTTGTAATTAATGGAAAGTAGGATCAATCCCAATACTATACCGGCAAGAGAATAAACTTTTAATTGCTTTCATGTATATACTTTTAAGGTTATAGCAGCTTGGATATTGTGAATGGCATTGGCATCCACTCAAAAACTGTTGCAACGTTTTAATATATCCATATGGATCAAAACCATAACATACCTTGTTGGAAAAAATTAAATCTGATAATTTCCCCAAAAGAAAGATGGATGGATAGATAAATTGTAAACTGACTTTACATGTCTGGCTTACAACCCCAATCCACATCCTAAATAGCAGCGTAAAAAATATTGTCACCCTTGACTTGGCGAGTGCTCGAAACCGCCCATGATAGATGCACATGGACCAATAACTGTCTGGCACACTACAAAATAGACGGTTTTCAACGTGGATGGTATAGGAGAGGAGAATCCTGATGGTAGGGAGCGAGGGAATGGAACACCTCCTGACACTAACCTGTGTCTGGTCCCCAAGCTTCCTGAACGTTGCTAAACGAGTCCTTCCCCTCTTCGCCATCATGTCCCTTCATTCAACCCTGTAGAGTGACAAGGCCAGTGAATATGCTATATGTCACCACTACAGTAACTACACACAGGGGAAGGTGGTCAGACAGCAGGACACAGACAGAAGGATACACCAACGAACTACACGACTGCAGCCAGACACCAAGACTGCAGACAACATGGCTCCAAAGAGTAGCACCGCAAAAGCTCCAGCAGCAGATCACCAGCAGCACCTAGAGAACTTCCTCCCTCTACAGTGGTCAAAAGCGGAATGAATTCTATTACCGGCATCAGGTGATTTAAAGGAGATGGGAGAGGTCACAAACCGGCTGCACCTGAGGAAAACTAACCAGGAGCTGCTAACAAGGAAAATTACATTAACCCTTGCTGCAACAAAAGGAAGCAAATCAAATTTAAAATCCAGTCTCACAAAACAGTGTGAGACTCTGGTCCCAAACCTGTGACATGACTCCTAATGACAGGAGACACTTGTGACAAACATGGAACAAAATCCAAACCCTTTACTCTTTAAACCACTTAACCCTCTCAACTCAGTCACAAGCCTTGAACTGGTTGAATGTATTGGATATGTCGTACAAATTGACTGCACCAGTCATTTGTCATCTACATTTTTAGCATTTCATTACCATTACCATTATCATATTATTTATTGACTTTTTGATTGTCTTGTAGACATTTGATGGTTTTTACAAATGTTTTTCTTTTAGAGTATAAAAGGGATTCTCAAACTTTTCCTACTGGAACCTCATGAGACGAAGCAAGCAAATTCTTGTTCTTCGCCAGACACCCAAGTTGATGCCAGGGCTTCACTATGTGTAGTGGATGTCTATGTTCAAATGAAATATATGTCTCAATGTTTCTTATATGTCTCCTGAAACCAATCTAACATTAAAATAAGTGCAGAATGAATTAATTATGTTGCTAAATTGACTTTTGCTGCGGCCATATAAAGGATTGTGTAGCAGATGATCACTTGTACTAAAACTGCTTCCCTAAGGGGCACTTTGCAGGCTGCGACATCGCAGGCCGATGCTGCGATGCCGAGCGCGATAGTCCCCGCAACCGTCGCAGCAGCGATATCCTTGTGATAGCTTCACATGGACTCACCTGTCCTGCGACCGTCGCTCTGGCCGGCGACCCGCCTCCTTGTTAAGGGGGCGGGTCGTGCGGCGTCATAGCGACGTCACCCGCCAGGCGGCCAATCGGAGCGGAGGGGCGGAGATGAGTGGGATGTAAACATCCCGCCCATCTCTTTCCTTCCGCATATCCTACGGAAGCCGCAGTGACGCAGGTAGGAGATGTTCCTCGCTCCTGCGGCTTCACACACAGCGATGTGCGCTGCCGCAGGAACGAGGAACAACATCGGACCGTCGCGTCAGCGTAATCATGGATTACGCCGACGCTGCACCGATGATGCGATACGACGCTTTTGCACTCGTTAATCGTATCATCGAGCCTTTACACACTACGATGTCGCATGCGATGCCGGAAGTGCGTCATTTTCAATTTGACCCCACCGACATCGCACCTGCGATGTCGTAGTGTGCAAAGCCCACCTAACAGTACGTCACCAACAACTACGGTAGCTAGTGCCTTCCTTATGGAGGAGAGCCCGACTGAGAAGCACTGTTTCGGAAGACATTTTAATACAATAATGTTATTATAAATCTCATATGTGAGTCGGTAGTCAAATAAATTGTGATTACTATCCGTATCAATTCAATTGCTTTATTGTTTTTGTAGCACAATGGTAGACATTTGCGTGCTTGGCTGTAGTGGTTTACAATGCTCTGCGTTCCAGTATTTGATCTATAGCATATTGAACCCAGTTCTTAGTGATATGGAGCAGACCAAACTATATTCCAATGATATGCCAAGTCCCAGTCAGTAAGTGGAGCACAGAGCAGAGAGAAGAAGAGGGTCTGCCAACTTTTGTAAGAGAGCTTAATTCCCACATGCTAGTATAAGCCAGTTACACATATAGTGAAAAATTCCTGGGTAGAATATCCCAACCTATTATATTACATTGTTTAAAATGATATTCAATTTCCAGTACAAATTGTACGTACTGTACACTTGCAAAATTTATGCTCTAGAAGTGGATGGAAAATACAGCCCAATTTTCAGAAGCGATGTACTGTACCTTTTGTATCTCACTGTTTTTGTCATTTCGAATCACTTCTATGGAAGTTACGGAGAAAGCACAGCACAACCCACTTTCATGGATCCAGAGTTCCAACCACTGGTGACCAGCCTATAGGGACAGATATTCCTTTGTCAGACATGAATGGCTGTGAAGGGGATAACACTTTTAGAAAGTTTATGTAAGTTTAGTAAGTACTAAGAAGTCCCAAAATATAAAGTAAAGGAGACAATGACAAAGCCAAATCAAAGGTTTTGCTGATAGTCGGGCTGGCAGTGCGAGTGTGCTGTATTCTGGGTGTTCTGAACAATAAGTCACTGTGTCTGAAGCAGAACTTTTAAGTATTGGTGTACAACATCATAGTGAATCTTTTCCATGGATGGCAAATCTGCTATAGCAAATTATGTAGGACTAAGGCCACATGGGGATTGGTGCGAGTCCTCGCATGACACTTGGCTCACACTCGCAGCACAGAGGGAGCCAAGTGTCATGTGACTGTGGTCCGATCAGACCACAGTTGTGGAGGTGAGGGCAAGCACTGCAGAAGGGAGGGCCAGTTTTGTAGAGGAGAAGGAGGGTTTTATCTCCCTATCTCCTACGTTGCCAGCTGATGTGAGAATCACACCGGTGTAACACAAGAACAATGCGATGTTTCTCTCGCCCCATAGACTTGAATGGGTGCGAGTGAAACAAGATCGCATTCCACAAGTAGCATGCTGCGACTGTTCTCTCGGTCCAATTAGGACTGAGAAAACAATCGCTCATGGGAGCTGCCCCATAGAGTATTATTTGTCCGAGTGGAATACGATTTTTTTATCGCATTACACTTGTTCCGTATTACTTGCCATGTGTGCTGACCCTAAGGGTGGCTTTACATGCTGCGATATCCGGCCCGATATCGCTAGCATGAGACCCGCCCCCATCCTTTGTGCGCGACGGGCATATCGCTGCCCGTCGCGCACAAAATCGCGCACCCCCGTCACACGTACTTACCTGCCCTTTGACATCGCTGTGACCGGCGAACCGCCTCCTTTCTAAGGGGGCGGTCCGTTCGGCGTCACAGCGACGTCACAAATCAGCCGCCCAATGAAAGCGGAGGGGAGGAGATGAGCGGGACATAACATCCCGCCCGCCTCCTTCCTTCCGCATTGTGGCCGGAGGCAGCTAAGGAGATGATCCTCGTTCCTGCGGCGTCACACGTAGCGATGCGTGCTGCCGCAGGGACGAGGATCAACTTCACCCCAGCGACAGCAGCGATAACTGGCAGCGGACCCCCATGTCAGCAAGGAGCGATTTTGGACGTTTTTGCAACGATCCAAAATCGCTCCCAGAAGTCACACGCTACGACATCGCTACAGCGGCCGGATGTGCGTCACAAAATCCGTGACCCTAAAGAGATCGCTGTAGCAAAATCGTAGCGTGTAAAGCCCGCTTAACAGTAAAACATTTGCCAATACATTATGACAAAACGACATATATATACAGTTAGGTCCAGAAATATTTGGACAGTGACACAAGTTTTGTTATTTTAGCTGTTTACAAAAACATGTTCAGAAATACAATTATATATATAATATGGGCTGAAAGTGCACACTCCCAGCTGCAATATGAGAGTTTTCACATCCAAATCGGAGAAAGGGTTTAGGAATCATAGCTCTGTAATGCATAGCCTCCTCTTTTTCAAGGGACCAAAAGTAATTGGACAAGGGACTCTAAGGGCTGCAATTAACTCTGAAGGCGTCTCCCTCGTTAACCTATAATCAATGAAGTAGTTAAAAGGTCTGGGGTTGATTACAGGTGTGTGGTTTTGCATTTGGAAGCTGTTGCTGTGACCAGACAACATGCGGTCTAAGGAACTCTCAATTGAGGTGAAGCAGAACATCCTGAGGCTGAAAAAAAAGAAATAATCCATCAGAGAGATAGCAGACATGCTTGGAGTAGCAAAATCAACAGTCGGGTACATGCTGAGAAAAAAGGAATTGACTGGTGAGCTTGGGAACTCAAAAAGGCCTGGGCGTCCACGGATGACAACAGTGGTGGATGATCGCCGCATACTTTCTTTGGTGAAGAAGAACCCGTTCACAACATCAACTGAAGTCCAGAACACTCTCAGTGAAGTACGTGTATCTGTCTCTAAGTCAACAGTAAAAAGAAGACTCCATGAAAGTAAATACAAAGGGTTCACATCTAGATGCAAACCATTCATCAATTCCAAAAATAGACAGGCCAGAGTTAAATTTGCTGAAAAACACCTCATGAAGCCAGCTCAGTTCTGGTAAAGTATTCTATGGACAGATGAGACAAAGATCAACCTGTACCAGAATGATGGGAAGAAAAAAGTTTGGAGAAGACAGGGAACGGCACATGATCCAAGGCACACCACATCCTCTGTAAAACATGGTGGAGGCAACGTGATGGCATGGGCATGCATGGCTTTCAATGGCACTGGGTCACTTGTGTTTATTGATGACATAACAGCAGACAAGAGTAGCCGGATGAATTCTGAAGTGTACCGGGATATACTTTCAGCCCAGATTCAGCCAAATGCCGCAAAGTTGATTGGACGGCGCTTCATAGTACAGATGGACAATGACCCCAAGCATACAGCCAAAGCTACCCAGGAGTTCATGAGTGCAAAAAAGTGGAACATTCTGCAATGGCCAAGTCAATCACCAGATCTTAACCCAATTGAGCATGCATTTCACTTGCTCAAATCCAGACTTAAGACGGAAAGACCCACAAACAAGCAAGACCTGAAGGCTGCGGCTGTAAAGGCCTGGCAAAGCATTAAGAAGGAGGAAACCCAGCGTTTGGTGATGTCCATGGGTTCCAGACTTAAGGCAGTGATTGCCTCCAAAGGATTTGCAACAAAATATTGAAAATAAAAATATTTTGTTTGGGTTTGGTTTATTTGTCCAATTACTTTTGACCTCCTAAAATGTGGAGTGTTTGTAAAGAAATGTGTACAATTCCTACAATTTCTATCAGATATTTTTGTTCAAACCTTCAAATTAAACGTTACAATCTTCACTTGAATTCTGTTGTAGAGGTTTCATTTCAAATCCAATGTGGTGGCATGCAGAGCCCAACTCACGAAAATTGTGTCACTGTCCAAATATTTCTGGACCTAACTGTATATATATATATATATATATATATATATTATACGCACAAACGTATTGGTATGCAGCTCTTAAAGGGAACCTGTCAGGTGCAATATGCACCGAGAACCACGAGCAGTTCTGGGTGCATGTTGCTAATCCCTGCCTAACTGTCCCTGTATCTAGTAGCATAGATAAAGAGATCTTTAGAAAAAGTATTTCTAACTAGTCAGAGGAAGTAACGGCCTCATGACTAGTCGCAGGCCTCATTAGCATATTATAAAGAATCTTTAGAAATACTCTTTCTAAAGATCTCTTTATCTATGCTACTATATACAGGAACGGTTAGGCAGGGATTAGCAATATGCACCTGTGACGCCCTGGCAAAACCAGGTTGTCACAGAGCCTGCACAAATCCACCAAAATGCAGGCCATTCTACTCTTTGGCACCAACACAGTCCCCACTAGTGATGTGTCGGACGTGAATGATCCGACACAAAGATCTGGCTCCCTGCTGTGACCGACAGGAGCCGGATCACCAGTGTGAGCCACTAAAATCTCGAAACGGCTTTTTTTGCCGCTGAAACCCCGCCCACCCGCGGCTAAACTCCGCCTACTCAACAATCTTATTGGTCACTTGTAAGTGGGTGGGGTTTAGCCGTGGGTGGGCGGGGTTTTGGCAGCGTTACTATAATCTTAAATATGTGTTCACCTGGGGTGAACACATATTTAATAAGGAGCCGAGAATGATCTGAAAGATCCGGCTCTTTTTGGTGAGCAGAGCCATGGGAACTGGATCACCAAAAAGAGCCGGACTGCCCATCACTAGTCCCCACACAGGTATACACCAGCCAATCAGGCCCTAGTCACTAACCCCCCTCCCCATGACAATGGGAGAGAACAACACTATGGGGAGATAAGGTATGCACACCAGTGACTATGTAAGGGGAATACATGAAATAGCAGAAACTGCTGTGTGAATACTGACTTGAAAAATCCAATAGCTATATGCAAGAGTGAAAATGTGAAAAATGGAATCTGCATTACTGCCATGAACATATGAATCAAGAGAAATGTATCTACTGAATTGATCAATGCAATAGAGCCCCAACACTACGCCAAAGTATTTCTCTACGTTGGGGTCCCTAGCTTGTGTGTGTCCTCTCATGCAGTTAAAAAACTTACCGTGTATGGGAAGCTGAGACCCAGGCTATTTATGCGTATGATATGGATTGGCAATAGGTGTGGTTGGGGAGGGTTCACAAACGAAAATATACTAACAAATAGGAATAACGTTTGGAACACCATTCTAAGTCCGAACTGGGTGCAAAAACCTAAAAAAAATCACACTTTTTATTTTTTCGTAGAGAAAAACGTAGAGAAATACTTTGGCGTAGTGTTGGGGCTCTATTGCATTGATCAATTCAGTAGCTAAATTTCTCTTGATTCATATGTTCATGGCAGTAATGCAGATTCCATTTTTCACATTTTCACTCTTGCATATAGCTATTGGATTTTTCAAGTCAGTATTCACACAGCAGTTTCTGCTATTTCATGTATTCCCCTTACATAGTCACTGGTGTGCATACCTTATCTCCCCATAGTGATGTTTTTTTAGGTTTTTGCACCCAGTTCGGACTTAGAATGGTGTTCCAAACGTTATTCCTATTTGTTAATGGGAGAGAACAAGACAGCACAGTGAAGTGGAGGGGCAGAGCAGAGGTGTTTGTGTCAGGGAGAGGAAGAGAGAGGAGTGAGAGCTAACAGGAGGGAGTTGGAGCTCCCTGGAGAGGGTGGTAGTCAGGGGTTGGAGCTCCGGACTATCGGACGACTGGACTAGCAATGCTGACTAGGTGGCAGTGAGGGCCACAGGCGACGGAGATCCGGTAGCGGGGAACCTGAGGTAGACCGAGGCAGGGTTGTAGCCCGCCGGTGCCGAGAGAGGGAATCCGTTCCGGAGGCCGTTACAAGCGGAGTAGTCCAGACAAGAGAGACAGACAGTAAGTGCAGGAGAAAGGGCCCCTGGCTGTATATCTGCATGCGGGATCCAGCACACCCCTTGTTAGGACCAGGAGGACGGGTAGGCCCAGGAGGTGGATCCACTGGGCTGAACACCTCACCGAGGGCAAGGTGCCCGGTAGCCGGAGCACTACGGGTAGCAGGACAGTCCGTTCAGAGGAGTGGAGTGAAGAAGTCCCTGGGACCACGGAGTCTCTGAAGGTAGTCCGGGTGACGGAGCTCAGGTTCGGAGGCCGAGATGATGTCAGGCAGAATCCGGAACCAACGGAGCGAGGAGGTGAGTCACCACACGGATCCAGGGATCGGAGATGGTAGGGACTGACGAGATGGCGGACAGTCACCGTTCGGGGTTCTGGAATCGTCAGGACCGGTTGGCGAGACAGGAGCGACTCTACAAGAGAGATAGGTAAGTATGGAACAAGGCACAGGGAGACCTGACTCCTAGCTTAGCAAACACGAAGAACAGGCCCCGCCCACTTGGAAAGGAACCCCCTATATACCCTGTACCTGATTCTTCAATATCCTGTTGGAGGACGCTGGCCCTTTAAGAGAGGGTCAATGACCGCGCTCGCGCCCTAATGCGCATGCGCGAGGCCCAGGTGCCAGAAGCCAGAGCAGGGAGCGGTGCACAGGAGGCAGGAGTGCCGGGCTGGCTCAGCGTTGCCGACGGGCGCCGGGAGCGGGGACCGGGTTGCCTGGAGGACGCAGGTGAGGGAGCATGGAGGCTGTGCAGCGGAGGACCGGGAAGCATGGCACGGGAGCGGCGGAGCGTGACATGAGAGCGGGGAAGCGTGGCAGGGGAGCCAGGGAGCGTGGCAGGGGAGCCGGGGAGCATGGCAGGGGAGCCGGGGAGCATGGCAGGGGAGCCGGGGAGCGTGACACCCCTCCAGAGGCTCCCGGCTTCCGGCCTTGGTTTACAATATAGACTCTGTGTGTTTACTTACCCTCCAAATCATCAGCAGCTCATCCAGCACCACGACAACCAAACTGTGAGTTTCCTGCTCCCTGCAATCCCTCACCGTTCCCTGGGCCACAGGACTACACCTCCCCTACTCGTGGAGTAGGGATCCCACCTTGCTGCCCCGCTCCATCAGCCCCGGGCACCCATCTACAAGGCAACGGCGGTGTCACCATCCCTCACCGCAACCCATGGGTTGCGTCACTGACAAAGACTCTATCCTCAGCAGATGGCTGCGCGAACCCCGGATCCGGCTGCCACTCGAGCCACAGCCACCGCCCGGATCCAAGCGCCTCGAGTGGCCCCCCAGTTGTGGTCTGTCCCCCGCCTGCGACACACCCAGAACTGCTCATGATTCTGGGTGCATATTACACCTGACAGGTTTCCTTTAATCACTGATTTTAGGGTTCTCTTTTCACAGGTATGTAAAATCCACCCCCTCACCACAAAGTAATATGATGCTACCTTGTGAAAAGTCAATTCATGAAATTTATTTCCTTCTAAATTTTCATTCAGTTGTGGATAGTATTGAAAAGTGGAAATGTTTACTAACCCCAGTACCTCAGCCATGAAGTATAGATGATGTAAAGTTACGGCATGGAGTTGCGGACTGCTGAGGTGCATAGTTTGTTAATGCTCTGCTGACTCAGTAATCGGGGACTTTCAAACCTTCTCTGGCATTAACATCAGCTCACAAACTGTTCACTGAGTGTTTCATAGTTTGGGTTTCCATGGGCAAGCAGTCTTACATCAGAAAGTATGATGCCAACCATCAGATGGTGTAAAGCAGGGGTGGGGAATCTCCTGCCTCCCGCGTGTTACGTCACCGCCGGAGTCTGCTCCAGCGACTTCTGCTCCGATCGCCAGGCGACGCCGTGTTCCTGCCGTGGATGGTGCTGGTGATGGGAGAGAAGTCGATGCCAGCGGCACCAGTGGGCGCAGGCTCCGATCATCCACTGGGCTGGGTTAGCTTGGGATCTGCAGTACCGCTGGCTGACTGTGGGTGGCATGTGTCTTCCAGCTGAAGTTGCCAGCGTTCAGCTACAGCCAATTGGAAGACACCACACCCTTCTTATTTCCCCTCCTGTCACATGATTACTGACAGATATAGTTCTGATTTTCCTGGCTCCTGTTATGTCCTATTCTGTTGGTGATTCCTGTGTTGACTTCTGCGTGTTTTGACTACCCTTCTGCCTACTGTTTTTGTACCTTGCTGCCCAACCCGGATCTGACCTCTGCTACTTTTGCTGACTATGTCACTGCCTGCCGATTCTGTCCCTGTTCCGCAATTCCTGGTTTGACCCTGCCTGACTAATACTCTCATCGGACTGCAGCCTTCCACAGGTAGTGATCTCCAGTTCCCTGTGTAATTCCAAATCCCTGTATAGGGGTTAAAGGGTTTCAGGGTTCTGGGGGTCCTACTTGGTGAGTGGCTTCCCTCTAGCCTCCCCTTTACAGCCCATCTGAGTCTGTGGATCCAGGCAGGTGTTACACCGCTTTGCACTGAGCCTCCTGCTCTGCAGTGAGACTCCTGCCTCCTGCAGTAAAGATGAGACTCCAACCTCCAGCGGTTCTGTGAGCCTCCTGCCTCCCACTCTGCAGGGAGTCTCCTGCCTCCTGCTGTGCTGTGAGCCTCCTGCCTCCCGTGGTGCTGTGAGCCTCCTGCCTCCTACGGTGCTGTGAGCCTCCTGCCTCCCGCAGTGCTGTGAGCCTCCTGCCTCCCGCAGTGCTGTGAGCCTCCTGCCTCCTGCAATGCTATGAGCCACCTGCCTCCCGCAGTGCTGTGAGCCTCCTGCCTCCTGCAGTGCTGTAAGCCTCCTGCCTCCCGCAGTGATGTGAGCCTTCTGCCTCCCACGGTGATGTGAGCCTCCTTCGGTGCTGTGAGCCTCCTGCCTCCTGCTGCTGTGAGCCCTCCGCCCAGTGCTATCTAACCCCTAGTACTGTGAATGCCCACAAGAGCTTTGTGCCCCCTCCCAGTGCTGTGTGCCAATCCCCCAGTGCTGTATGCCACCCCTGCAGTGCTGTCTTTGCCCCCTTGGTGATGTCTGTGCCCCCTTAGTACTGTCCATGTCCTCCAGTCCTGTTCGTGCCTCTCTAGTGCTGTCCGTGTTGCCACCAATGCTGTCCGTGCTTGGCTGTACTGTCTGTACCCCCCAGTGATGTCTGAGACCCAACCCCTCCTGTGATGTGTATCTGCCCTCAGCCACTCCTGTGATGTGTGTATGACCCAAGCCACTCCTGTGATGTGTATATTTCCCCATCCCCTCCCTTGATGTCTATATGTCTCCATCCCCTCCTGTGATTTGTATATGTCCCCAACCCCTCCTGTGATGTATATATGCCCCAGCCCCTCCTGTGATATATATATATATATATATATATATATGCCACATCCCCTCCTGTGATGTATATATGCCCCAACCCCTCCTGTGATGTATATATGCCCCAACTCCTCCTGTGATATATATATTCCCCCAACCCCTCTTGTGATGTATATATGCCCCAACCCCTCCTGTGATGTATATATGCCCCAGCCTCTCCTGTGATGTATATATGCCCACAGCTCTTCCTGTGATGTATATATGCCCCCAGTTCCTCCTGTGATGTATATATGCTCCCAACCCCTCTTGCGATGTATATATGCCCCCAGCCCCTACTGTGATGTTCGTGCCTTCAGTGTCTCCTATGTGATGTATATGATTTACCAATCTGTTGATTGCGCTCTAGACTGAAACAAACCTGGAAAAGCAGTTGTGAGAAGTAACATGATCAAAATCGAGTGTCACAGCCGCACCACAAAGAAGCAGCTCCAGCCACCACAATAGGGGTGTAGGGATGAGTTAATTGTTTGACATCTGCCTCCTGAAGGTTGGTAGAAATTTCCAAATGGCCCCTGGCAGAAAAAAGGTTCCCCACCCCTGGTGCAAAGCAGTCTGCTACTGTACTCTGGAGCAATGGAAATGTGTTCTGTGGAGTGACAAATCAACCTAATCTATCTGGCAGCCTGATGAACTAGTCTGGGTTTGCTTGACTGCATTGTGCCCACTGTAAAATTTGGATGAGGAAGAATAATGTTATGCTGCTGTTTTTCAGAGGTCGGCCTAGACCTCTCAGTTCCGGTGGAAGGAAATTCTTAAAGGCTTTTCCTAGAAAAAAGTTAATTTTAATATTCAATTTTAATCAATAGATCTTGGTATACTAACAAGTTCCACAATTAAAAGTGTTTAAAAAAAATGTTCTTGTTCTGAGATAATTTTATATACTGTATGTGTCCCTGCTATATACTGTGTAATTCAGTGAAGCAGGAGAGAGTGATTAATGTCTCTCTACCAGAAAGACTCAGAGAATTTTTCATTAAAAGTTGTCTTTCATTTGCCTTTTCAGCTCCTTTGTTCTGGATGTGCTGTGTATTGGCTGTGTCTGACTATACAGAAACATGAAACAGAGAACCTGTGGACGAAGAGGCGCAATAGGTTCCTGACCTTAACCCAATTGAAAACTTGTGGAAGGAGCTCAAGATTAAAGTCCACATGAGACACCCAAAGAACCTAGATAACTTGGAGAAGATCTGCATGGAGGAGTGGGCCAAGATAACTCCAGAGACCTGTGCCGGCCTGATCAGGTCTGATAAAAGACGATTATTAGCTGTAATTGCAAACAAGGGTTATTCCACAAAATATTAAACCTAGGGGTTGAATAATAATTGACCCACACTTTTATGTTGAAAATTTATTAAAATTTAACTGAGCAACATAACTTGTTGGTTTGTAAGATTTATGCATCTGTTAATAAATCCTGCTCTTGTTTGAAGTTTGCAGGCTCTAACTTATTTGCATCTTATCAAACCTGCTAAATCTGCAGGGGGTTGAATACTACTTGTAGGCACTGTATATATATATATATATATATATATATATATATATTTAGTACAGACCAAATGCTTGGACACACCTTCTCATCTCTAGAACAACTATGAAGAGGAGACTTTGTGCAGCAGGCTTTCATGGTAAAATAGCTTCTAGGAAACCACTGCTAAGGACAGGCAACAAGCAGAAGTGACTTGTTTGGGCTAAAGAACACAAGGAATGGACATTAGACCACTGGAAATCTGTGCTTTGGTCTGATAAGTCCAAATTTGAGATCTTTGGATGCCTGGTTCCCACTGTGAAGCATAGAGGAGGAGGTGTGATGGTGTTTGGGTGCTTTGCTGGTGACACTGTTGGGGATTTATTCGAAATTGAAAGCATACAGAACGAGCATGGCTACCCCAGCATCTTGCAGCAGTGTGCTATTCCATCCGGTTTGCGTTTAGTTGGACCATCATTTATTTTTCAACAGGACAGTGACCCCAAACACACCTCCAGGCTGTGTAAGGGCTATTTGACTAAGAAGGAGAGTGATGCGGTGCTACACCCAATGACCTGGTCTCCACAGTCACCAGACCTGAACCCAATCGAGATGGTTTGGGGTGAGCTGGACCGCAGAGTGAAGCCAAAAGGGCCAACAAGTGCTAAGCATCTCTGGGAACTCCTTCAAGACTGTTGGAAAACCATTTCCGGTGACTACCTCTTAAAGCTCATCAAGAGAATGCCAAGAGTGTGCAAAGTAGTAATCAAAGCAAAGGGTGGATACTTTGAAGAACCTAGAATATAAGGCATATTTTCATTTGTTTCACACTTTTTTTAAGTATTTCATTCCACATGTTTTAATTCATAGTTTTGATGCCTTCAATGTGAATCTACAATTTTTAGAGTCATGAAAATAAAGAAAACTCTTTGAATGAGAAGGTGTGTCCAAACCTTTGGTCTGTACTGTGTGTGTGTGTGTGTGTGTGTGTGTGTATATATATATATATATATATATATATATATATGTATGAATATATATAGAGTGATGACAGAAAAATAAATGTTTAATAAATAATAAAGAAAAAACAAAGTGTGTCTAATTTATCAAGAATTGTCATTATGTGATAAGAAAACAGAAAAAAATATATATATAATTTAATTTTCAATGGAGTGAAAGGGGGTGATTTGAACTTTTAGGGGTTTTTTAGTTTTGGGGTTTTTTTAAACTTTTTTTTTATTTTACTAGGTCCCTTAGGGGCTATATAGATCAGCTGTCTGATTGCTCTGCCATAGCTCCAGATCACAGCTACAGAGCTGAGATCTGGAGATATGCTGCTTAAGGCCTAAGACACATGGCGAGAAAAACGGTGCAAGTGGAGTGCGATAAAACTCGGACCAATGTTAGGCTACTTTCACACTTGCGTTGAACGGTATCCGTTGCATTGCGTTGTGTAACGGATGCAACGGATGTGTTGCATATAGTGACACAACGGATGCAACGGATGCTGCAAAACAACGCAATTCGTTTTGATTTTTTTTTTTTTTTTTTCCCGGTTTTACCAGCGGCAGACTATAGTGAACGATCAGCTGATCGTTCCCTGCAGCCGGCCGCTGGGTGATCAGCTGATTGCTCCCAGTAGCCGGCCGCCGGGTGATCAGCTGATCGCTCCCGCCCGCCGGGTGATCAGCTGATCGCTCCCGCCCGCCGGGTGATCAGCTGATCGCTCCCGGCTGCCGGGTGATCAGCTGATCGCTCCCTGCAGCCGGCTGCCGGGTGATCAGCTGATCGCTCCCGGCCGCCGGGTGATCAGCTGATCGCTCCCTGCAGCCGGCCGCCGGGTGATCAGCTGATCGCTGTGACTTGCCGGCGCCCGGGCATGCTGGTGGCCGGTCATTCAGCTGAGCGCTGTCGCTTGCCGACGGCCGGGCGCTCAGCTGAACGTTCGGCCACCGCGAGCCAAAATAAAGTTTGATTTAAAAAAAAAAAAAAAAAAAAAAAAAAAGAGCATGCGCAGTGAAATCCAGAGGATTCCGCTGCTCAAAATAACGTTACATGCTGCGTTCCTCCCGCTGGGCGGAAGCAACGGAGCGTCGCCCAGCGGAAGCAACGCAGCTCCTTTTGGTACAATCCGTCAACCATACAAGTCTATGGGAAACAGCGGAATCCGTTAACGGATTCCGCTGTTTCCCAAAAGGGCGGATTGTAACGGAAGGAAAATAACGCAAGTGTGAAAGTACCCTTAGCCTGTATGTCAGCGCACATGAGCGATTATTTTCTCAGCCCTAATCGGACCGAAAAAACAATCGCAGCATGCTGCGATTGTAATACGAGACTCTTTCTCTCGCACTCATTCAAGTGTATGGGGCGAGAGAAAAATGGCAATAGCCGGCTACGAAGGAGAGAGGGAGAGAAATCCCTCCCTCCCCTCCTCAGAGCCGACCCGCCCCCCGCAGCTGAGGTCCGCTCACACAGTCGGACCTCAGTCGCAGGGAGACTAGCATGACATTCGGCTCTGCTGTACTGCTAGCGTGAGCCGAGTGTCATGCAAGGGGATCGCAGTAATCCCCATGTAGCCCCGGCCTTACTCTCAATGCCGGAGCTATTCCGGCATTGAGAGCAAGTGACTCATGTTAGCTACAGGCGTCATCACATTACCCTGTGCTACCATGGCAACCACCGGAAGTCACGTGATCACATCACGTGACTTCTGATGGGGGCGGGATAAGTCATCATAATGGCTGCGCGCATATACATCTCGCTGCCAGATTTTGGCAGTGAGATGTAAGGGCTTACTAGTCGTGGGTGGAAGCGATTCCACTCGTGCCTAGCAGACACACATGTCAGCTGTTGAAATCAGCTGATATGTGCGTGGATCGCCGTGGGCAAGGCGTGGGGATTAACCTCACACGATACATGACGTACCCAGTACGTCATGGGTCGCTAAAGGGTTAATTTCCATCTCTGGAGTGGTGACAAGCGCAGCGAGAAAAATCGGTTTTCCCTTGATGTTCCTATTATACAGAAACATGGTCTGATCGTACTACAACTCCTGGGCTGGGAAATAAAAAGGATACAGACATTATAGCACAAGATCTAAAATTATTCATTCTTTGAGGTACAGTAAAACATTTTTTAAGAACAAGCTGGGACATGTTTTATCTCACAAAAAGAATCAGCTATGATTCCATGCTGTAATGTCTGCATACTTTCGTATTTCCTTCCCTGTCCAGGAGATGTGGTATGTTCAGATCATGTCAGACACAGCCATTACACAGCACATAGCAGGGCACAGATATAAGATTATCTCAGCACAGAAACATTTATTTATTTATTTATCTATTTTAAAACATCCAATTGAGGAACCTATTATTATTCCAAGATCTATTAATTAAAATGAACCTTAAAATGAACTTTGTTTGTGGGAAAACCCCTTTAAGGCTTCAGCATGCCAAGACATGTTGGACAACTACGGCTTCCAACTTTGTGCGAACAGTTTGTGGAAGACCCTTTTCTGTTTAAGCAAGACTGTGCCTCAGTGCACAAAGCAAGGCCCATAAAGGCATGGTTGGTGAAGTTTGGTATGGAAGAACGTGACTGGCAGTAATGAGGCCTGACTTCAAGCATATACAACACCTTTGGGTTGAAAGAGAACTGAGATTGCGAGCCACGCCATCTCATCCGTGGCTTTCACAGGTACAGAAGGGCAAGGAACGTGTGATCGCTTACGCCAGCAGGAAGCTCTGGCCTACTGAAAGAAACCTGGCCATGGTCTGGGCTATCACAGAGCGATTCAAGCACTACCTGGCAGCCACCAAATTCCCCATCTTCACGGACAACAACCCCCTGACCCATTTGGATACTGATAAATTGGGTGCCATGGAGCAACGTTGGGTAGCCCGACTAGCAAATTATGATTTTACTGTCAAGTATCGAGCCGTTCGCAAGAATGGCAACACAAATGCCCTGTCAAGGATGCCTCACCTAGCAGACGAGGATGAAGATGTAGATGACCTTGAAGAGATCGAGCTGCCAGCGTTCCATCGCCTGGAGCCAACCAGTGTCAGCAGTCACACACCAGCCACCAAGAAGTGATCCTCACTACAACTTGAAGGAGATTCAGGAGAATGATCCAGCAGTAGGCTTGGTGAAGAAGCTGATCACTTAACCTGGCGCCAGCCTTGATTCAGAAGCCCCGCCTGAGGCACAGCACCTATGGAGAGAGAGGGGTCGATTATTCATCCACCAAGACAAACTCTACAGGAGCATCATTGACCCGAAGATGCATGAGAAGGTGTGGCAGGTGATTGTGCCACAGAAAGATGCTCGGATGGTACTGGAAGCCTATCACAATGGCGCAGGCCACTTTTTGGTTGGAAGAAGCTGGAGGCACTCCTTAAAGAAAGATTCTAATGGGTAGGCATGAGAGCTGCCCTGGAGAAGTGGTGCAGAGACTGCGGCCCCTGCAATCTCAGAAGAAAAGACCATCACAGTCAGAGAGCACCGCTCCAGCCGATCCAAACCAAACAATCCTTGGAATTAGTGGCCCTGGACCATGTAAAGTTGGCGTCCAGCAGACAAGGCTACACCTATATCCTCACAATGGTTGATCATTACTCCAGGTTCCTGGTGGTAGTACTAGTCAAGGACTTGACGGGCCAGACTGCAGCCAGAGCTTTCCAAGCCCATTTCTGTAGACCACATGGCTATCTAGACCAAATGCTCACTGACCAAGGCCTAGCCTTTGAAGCTGAGGTGTTCAAGGAGTTTTGTAACCTTTATGGCTGCAAGAAGATCCGTACCACACCTTACCATCATCAGACCAATGGCATGTGCAAGAAGATGAATCACATTGTTCTTGACCGCCTGAAAACTCTACCACTGGAAGACAGATGCCGGTGGCCAGAGAAGCTGCCTGACCTGGTGGACATGTATAACAACGTCCCCGTGAGTTCCACGAACTGCACACCGGCATATCTGATGAGGGCCAGACCTGGAAGATTGCCAGTGGATCTGGAAATGGAAATTGAGATCCCCGAAGACCCTCTACAAGGTGCCGACTGGGATTCCACCCGCCAGGCCCAGTACAACAGAGTACAAGAGTGTGTGGAGCGAAGCTTGACCCAGCAGCAGGAGAGACAAGAAAAAGCCTACAATCAAAATTGACCTGCTGCGCCTTTGATGCCTGGAGAAGTGGTCCTCAAGAGAAAGAGAAGAAATCACAAACTTGACAACCACTGGGAAGCAGAACCCTACACCATGTTACCGTCAACACTTAGCCGTGAGAAGACATGCCTCATCAGCAAAGATGGAGGAAGAACAACAGCTGTGGTTTCCAGAGACCACCTTAAGAGATGTCCTGAACAGCCAAGAACCCCTGAGGAAGTCCCCAACTCTTCGCCAGTCGAAGAACCAAGAGAGAAGATGATCCATACTGTGCTTGGAGATTTCCCTGCAAGTTGGCCTCATTCCAATGGAGCCGTTGTAATGCCAGTGATCACCTTCCCTCAACCCAGAGAAGAAGTTAGAGGACAAGAAGAACCTGTTCAGAGCCTAACAGAGCCGGGTGTGGCTGAATCAGAAGAACATACACAAGTATTAGCACCCAGTACACCCATCATCCACATTAAGACACATACACCGAGTGGGAGGGCACAAGCTCAGAAAGATGACAGCATAGAACTGCGTAGGTCAACCCGCAGTAACTTTGGGCAGCTCCCATTACGGTATAGAAAAAGTGCAGTTTAGAAGGAAGTCAGTCTAAAATGTCTTTATAGAGAATCTGTTAAGTTTAAAATGTTTAAAAATGTTTTTCTGAAAGTTTAGTAATGTTTAAGAGATTTTTCCTGCAAAGACTTTTGTGCGAACTCTTTGAGTATTTATTTTAATTAGCACCTGGTTAAGTGCACTTTAAATATGGACCACAGGCTATGAACTGGCTATAGCCACAAACTCTCGCATTGTAAAAAGTTACCTCAGTGGTACCAACCCTCAGAGTGTGCCTGTTTATGGGGCATGGCTCTTCACCTCCAGGGAGCACGCCTGTTTATGGAGCCTGCTCTCCAACACTAGGGAGCACGCCTGTTTATGGGGCCTGCTCTCCAACACACGGCAGCTGGTATGCCTGTTAATGGGGCCTACCCTACACCACCATCATCAGGAGAGGAAGAATGGAGGAAAGGTCTGGGATACAGATGGCCCAGACCTGGTCACCAAAGGGACCGGTGATCTGCCTCCTGGAAGTTTCTGGGTGGGACCAGGACTTGTTGGTGGTGGGTGGTAGTGGAATGGTACCTGGTATGTTTAAATGTAAATGTCTCCCCTGTGTGGGAAAAGTTGTATTTAATCTTTCTTGTCTTTGCAGCCCGAGGACGTGCTGTTTATAACCATGGGGGAATGTGGCGCCCCTGACCTGGTCAGGCACCACTGAGTACTGCACCCATGCTGGGACAGTGCTTCCAGGTAATCCTAAAGGCTGGAATAGGGTGTGTACGCACAGACATATAGCAACCAGGTCTCCCACACCCTTAGATGGGACACTTGGGTAGCCTCTGGAAGAGACTAGCCTTCAATTCTTGTCAAGGGGTTTAGTGGAGGGGCTGGGAACTAAGGTTGCAGAGGCTGTCAGGATAGTAGGTGGAGCAAGCCAGTCTGAGAGGAGTGAGCGTGGTTGCTTGGAGACGCAGTCGCGCGGGCACTCTAGTCAGAACCTGCACGTGAAGTAGCCATTAGCGGGGGAGAACGGTTACCAGAGAGTCGGTCAGAAAGACACTTGAAGAGGAGCCGTCAAGTACGGGGACTGCTAGTGACTAGGCATGCACGGGGAACAGGTCCCTAGAGTAGACGTCCATTTATTGATCTGCTAAACCTGTCGGTGAGGGGATTGGAGGTACCTCACCAACGAGCTATAGTCCGAGCCTCAGAAGCAACAGGGGGACCCATAAGGAGACAGAGCCAGAAGCCATCTCACCTGGTCAACGCTGCTGGCAAACGGGCCAAAAAGGGGAGAAAAGGCAGTAGCGACTTCCCTGGATGAATCCCACGGTACTTCAAGTCAGGGGTTATCCGAAACAAGAAGTGCTAGGAAGGCGAGTTAACGGTTACCCTTAGACCGGCCTAAAGGATACCTGGTTTCTCGTGGTTTAATCTCAGCATCACCCGGGCACCTCACAAAACATCTAAAAGTGAGTAAAAACAAGTTGAAAGACTTTCCGGACTGAGACTGAGTTATTCTGGGACCTGCTGTTCTACACACCCGAGCCCCTGGGGCCAGCCTCACTCACGGGAGGCCATACCACCAGACTGCAGACTCCATCAGCCCCAGACGTTTGCTAAACCTGCAGTGGCGGTCACCCATATCCCTGACCGCAAACCGTGAGTGGCGTCACGACTCATACATATACAAAACGAACATACCTTTCGCCAGAAATACCAAAGTGAAGACCCTGTGGCATCCCTGAAGGTGGAGTGGCATCCCTGGGCCAGGGCCGGCGTCAGCACCCGGCATACCCGGGCAAATGCCGGGGCCCTGGAGAGCTGGGGGGGCCCACTCGGCCTCGTCACTTCAGCTACCCCCGGGCCCTGCCCACTCTCCTTCAGTTCTGCTGCCCCCGGGCCGAGTTCCGGGGACCGCAGTCCTCGGCAGGAAACTGTGGCTGCCGTCCCTTAGCTAGTTTCACACTTGCGTTGCAAAAAGTGTGATAATAAAGGCGAAGGATTCCAGTGAAATAACGCGTTGCGTTAAGTTTTCTTTAGCCGAGAGAGCCCTCATCATCACCGCACACATCCCGACATTACCGTACACATCCCGACATCACCGCGCACATCCCGACATTACCGCACACATCCCGACATCACCGCACACATCCCGACATTACCGCACACATCACGACATCACCGCACACATC
The DNA here is from genome assembly GCF_048569485.1 of Anomaloglossus baeobatrachus. NCBI lineage: Eukaryota > Metazoa > Chordata > Amphibia > Anura > Aromobatidae > Anomaloglossus > Anomaloglossus baeobatrachus. Next base: position 569,080,739 of record NC_134356.1, read on the forward strand.
CCGACATTACCGCACACATCCCGACATCACCGCACACATCCTGACATTACCGCACACATCCTGACATCACCGCACACATCCCGACATTACCGCACACATCCCTATATTACTGCACACATCCCGACATTACCGCACACATCCCGAAATCACCACACACATCCCGACATTACCGCACACACCCCGACATCACCGCACACATCCCGACATCACCGCACACATCCTGACATCACCGCACACATCCCGACATTACCGCACACATCTTCACCGCACACATCCCGACATCACCGCACACATCACGAAATCACCGCACTCATCTCGACATCACCGCACACATCCCAACATTACCGCACACATCCCGACATTACCGCCCTCATCTTCACCGCACACATCCCGAAATTACTGCCCACATCTTCACCGCACACATCCCGACATTACCGCCCACATCTTCACCGCACACATCCCGACATTACCGCCCACATCTTCACCCAATCATCCCAACATTACCACCCACATCTTAACCGCACACATCCCGACATTACCGCCCACATCTTCACCGCACACACACCGGCACTACCGCACCCATCATCATCACACACACACCGGCATTACCTCAGTGACGTCCCCGCTGACAGCGCGATTCACTTCAGTTGCTGCGTGGAGCTCACAGGAGCGGTGGTGTGCTACTGCCGCTCCTGTCAGCTTCATGTAGCAGAGCTGGGTGCGGGACCTCGTATGGATTACGCCGGACCTGGAGGGGTATTTGGGGATTTTAATAAAGTGGTGAAAAAGGGTATTTTTTTTGGTCTTTTATTCAAAATAAAGGATTTTTTCGGGTGTATGTGTTTATTTACTTTCACTTACAGGTTAATCATGGAAGGTATCTCGGGGAGACGCCTGCCATGCTTAACCTAGGACTTAGTGGCAGCTATGGGCTGCTGCCATTAACTCCTTATTACCTTGATTGCCACCGCACCAGGGCAATTCGGGATGAGCCGGGTTGAGTCCCGGGACTGTCGCATCTAATGGATGTAGCAATTCCGGGCGGCTGCTGGCTGATATTTTTAGGTTGGGGGGCTCCCCATAATGTGGGGCTTCCCATCCTGAGAATACCAGCCTTCAGCCGTGTGGCTTTACCTTGGCTGGTATCAAAATTGGGGGGGACCGCACGCCATTTTTTTTAATTATTTATTTATTTATTGTACTGCATGATATAGACCCGCCCACCGGCGGCTGTGATTGGTTGCAGTGAGACAGCTATAACTCAGCGTAGGGGCGGGTCTGACTGCAACCAATCATAGGCGCTGGTGGGAGGGGGAAGCAGTGAATATGAGATTGAATAATGGGCGGCCGGCTTTTTCAAAAGAGGAAAAACCGCCGGAGCAGTGTGAGTGTGTCTGTATGTATGCAGCAGAGCAGTGTGTGTCTGTATGTATGCAGTAGAGCTGTATGTGTGTGTCTGTATGTATGTATGCAGCAGAGCTGTGTGTGTGCCTATATATGCAGCAGAGCTGTGTCTGTATGTATGTATGCAGCAGAGCAGTATGTATGTGTGTGTCTGTATGTATGCAGCAGCAGTGTGTGTGTGTCTGTATTTATGTATGCAGCAGAAGTGTGTGTGTGTCTGTCCGTATGTATGCAGCAGAGCAGTGTGTGTGTCTCTGTATGTATGCAGCAGAGCAGTGTGTGTGTGTCTGTATGCAGCAGAGCTGTGTGTGTCTGTCTGTAGGCATGCATAATGTGTATCTATGTATGTCAGTGTATATGACTGTATAGATTTGTCTGTTTATATGTATTTTGTGAGTTTGTCTTTAAATATGTATATGTACGTATCTGTGTATGTGTGTGTGTCTGCATGTTTATGGGGTCAACTGGGACTCTTCCGCCCGGGGCCCACAAAAACCTGGAGCTGGCCCTGCCTGGGGCGACCGCTGCAGGTGGGCGACACACATCTAACATCAGTGTCTCACCTCACAAATGCTCTTTTGGACGAAAGGGCAAAAATTTCCAGGAACATCTCCAAAATCTTGTGGAAAGCATTCCAAAAAGCATGGAAACTGGGGGAAGGTGTGTGTAGGAGGAGCAAACAGGGTCCATTGTAGTCATAGTAGGAGCTTCTGGCCACAGCGCAGCCCGATGTTAACACCTCGCGCCCCACCTTGCTTCTCTCCAGTGCAATAAAACAATGATAGTCCATTTACTTGCTGACACATTGACACATACACTTGAAATATTCTTTTGGTCTCTGAAACTTTACTTTCTAGCACCAAACAGATATCTTCATCACGCAGTATGTGGGTACAGAATAGACCCCTGAAGCGGTTTCCAATAGCAACAGTTTCCATATGTAATTTGCAGGCCGACTGCTTCCTTGGTACTTAGCTCTCCTTGAAGATCTCTAAGCCCCTCATCTCCTCTAAAGACATCATTATGCTTTAGCAGATTCAAAAACTCCTTTTAGCACACTTTGTCCCACCCACGGAGATTTAGCTTTCGCCAGTGAAGGGGCCTATTACGACAACACTCCTCTGCTTTCACCTTAGCTATCCACCCTCTCTTTAGGGTCAGACTAACCATTTGTCTTTTGAGGGGGTTCTTTCGGTATCTTTCCAGGGAAACAGACGCCACTCAGACCACACGGACTTAACTCACTCATAGGGACGCAGTTGCAACCAGTCCTATCCACGCAAGGACCCTGAGTGTCCGGGGTCCAAGTCTGACCCAAAGGTCCACCAACCAAATTATGGTTAACACATACCTCCCAACCGTCCCAGATACAGCGGGACTATCACGCTTTGCATTGTTTGTCCCGTTGCCACGGGCGGGACGGCCGTCTCCCGGGCTCCGCCCACCCACTATCTCCCCGTCTCCCTGCTTTTCCCTCCTACCATCCTAACACGTGACATGGCATAAGAGAGAGGAGCGCGCTGCCCGAAACTAGTCTCTGTCTGCTCTGTGCTGCTGCTAAGGTATGTAAACTTAATCTCCCCAGCGCTGATTCCCCTCCCTCCCCCCCCCCGGCCGGAGCCTCTCTGTGCGGTCGGCCGGCCGCCTCTCTGTGCGGTCGGCCGGCCGCCTCTCTCTGCGGTCGGCCGGCCGCCTCTCTCTGCGGTCGGCAGGCCGCCTCTCTCTGCGGTCGGCCGGCCGCCTGTCTCTGCGGGCGGACTGCCACCTGTCTCTGCGGGCGGCTGGCCGCCTGTCTCTGTGGGCGGACGGCCTCCTCTCTGTGCGGGCGGCCCGCCATCTCACTGTGCGGGCGGCCGGCTGCCTCATTGTGCGGGCGGCCGCCTCTCTGTGCGTGAGGCCGGCCGCCTCTCTGTTCGGGCGGCCCGCGCCTCTCTGTGCGGGCGCCCCCCCGCCGCCTGTCTGTGCGGGCGCCCCCCCCTGCCTGTCTGTGCGGGAGCCCCCCACCGCCTGTCGGTGTGATCGCCCCCCGCCGCCTGTCTGTGCGGGCGCCCCCCGCCGCCTGAATGTGCGGGCGCCCCCCGCCGCCTGTCTGTGCGGGCGCCCCCCGCCGCCTGTCTGTGCGGGCGCCCCCCGCCGCCTGTCTGTGCGGGCACCCCCCGCCGCCTGTCTGTGCGGGCGCCCCCCGCTGCCTGTCTGTGAAGGCGGGCGGCCGGCCGCCTGTCTGTGAAGGCGACCGGCCGCCTCACTGTGCGGGCAACCGGCCGCCTCACTGTGGCTGCCTGCGTCTCCGTGCTGGAGGCCCACCGGCTGCCTGCGTCTCCGTGCTGGAGGCCCGCCGACTGCCTGCGTCTCCGTGCTGGAAGCCCGCCGGCTGCCTGCGTCTCCGTGCTTGGGGCCTGCCGGCTGCCTGCCAGCTGCCTGCCTCTCCGTGCTGGAGGCCCGCCGGCTGCCTGCGTGTCCATGCTGAATGGGTGTGGATGGGGAGTGGATATGGGCGTGACTGTGAAATGGGTGTGGTTAGGGGGCGTGGCCTAAAAATTTGCCGCGGCGCGCTACGCAAACTTTGTCCCTCTTTTCCTTCGATAAAAGTTGGGAGGTATGGTTAACGGACTCCTGGCCTGCTGCGTCTCCTGCAGATGCAGCTACTTCTTCCTTTCTCCTCACAGGGGATTCTCCTAGTCACTTCTTAGTTACTTATCTTTTTATTTAGTACACTTCTTTCTGCAATTAACCCTTTTCTACCCAAAAGGTACCAGGGAAGCGGTCATTACACCATGGCCATCTTGTGGCCATACCAAACATAACACAGTTCATTGTCAAACATATCACAGTACTTTACCTTTGGGGATGGAAGAGCCCTAGACCCCCTAACATCGGTATCAAATCCATATTAATGCCTATGAATTTAGAGTGGGGGTCCAAATATTTTTGGCCACATAACGTATATGTCATAGGATTTTTTCACAGGAAATCTAGTCAGTATAGATTTCCTTCTCTAAGAGATCATTCTTTTTAGAACTCTTCTGTGCTGGTGAATGCAGCACCCCCACCTCATATGTTGGTGACATTTGGAATCTTTGTGGTGGTCACCCCTACTGAGCAGTATAAATACAGAATTGATCCATTGCATCTTATTCTCTTTTGTAAATCTGGAACAAAGGACAAGTTATATCTATGGAGAACTTCGAAATAGGAATGATGGAGCCCTGCAGATCTCCAGCACACATAAAAGAAATATATGACATGGCTAAGCCCGGCCATGTGAGGCCATCTTCAAGGGCTATGGTTCTAAAATGTTACTAAGATCTTTTAGTTTACAATATGCAGCTCACTTGCTGGATAACATCTGACCATGATATATCATTTTATATCTTTAGTTTTTATATGTGACCTAATATTGTCCACAAGGATAAATTTCATACTGGTTTATTCCTACCATTAATGCAGGAAGCTGTGCCCATTTATTCTACGTAACTAATTTATCAAATTGGAAGTCATCCAGATGGGCTCAATAAATCACACTCTGGAAAATATTAGTTCACACCTTCATTATTTCCGCTGGAAAAGACAGTAACCATCTTATGATAGGCCTTTTCTTCACCTGAAAATCTGGAATCTAATTAATGACATATGCCCCTGTCATCTACATGCCACATGTCCATCTTTTGAGAAACTAATTACTCCCCTGCATAAAACAGTTATTGGTTATCCTCAGTGTAACAGGGAATTACTTCTACAGTCATATGAAAAAGTTTGGCCATCCCTATTAATGTTAACCTTTTTTCTTTATAACAATTTGGGTTTTTGCAGCAGCTATTTTAGTTTCATATATCTAATAACTGATGGACTGAGTAATATTTCTGGATTGAAATGAGGTTTATTGTACTAACAGAAAATGTGCAATCCGCATTTAAACAAAATTTGACCGGTGCAAAAGTATGGGCACCTCATCATAAAAGTGACATTAATATTTTGTAGATCCTCCTTTTGCAAAAATAACAGCCTCTAGTCGCTTCCTGTAGCTTTTAATGAGTTCCTGGATCCTGGATGAAGGTATATTTGACCATTCCTGTTTACAAAACAATTCCAGTTCAGTTAAGTGTGATGGTCGCCGAGCATGGACAGCCGCTTCAAATCATCCCACAGATGTTCAATGATATTCAGGTCTGGGGACTGGGATGGCCATTCCAGAACATTGTAATTGTTCCTCTGCTGAATGCCTGAGTAGATTTGGAGCGGTGTTTTGGATCATTGTCTTGCTGAAATATCCATCCCCTGCATAACTTCAACTTCGTCACTGATTCTTGCACATTATTGTCAAGAATCTGCTGATACTGAGTTGAATCCATGCGACCCTCAACTTTAACAAGATTCTCGGTGCCGGCATTGGCCACACAGCCCCAAAGCATGATTGAACCTCCACCAAATTTCACTGTGGGTAGCAAGTGCTTTTCTTGGAATGCCGTGTTTTTTTTGCCTCCATGCATAACGCCTTTTGGTATGACCAAACAACTCAATCTTTGTTTCATCAGTCCACAGGACCTTCTTCCAAAATGTAACTGGCTTGTCCAAATGTGCTTTTGCATACCTCAGGCGACTCTGCTTGTGGCGTGCTTGCAAAAACGGCTTCTTTCGCATCACTCTCCCATACAGCCTCTCTTTGTGCAACGTGCGCTGTATTGTTGACCGATACACATTGACACCATCTGCAGCAAGATGATGCTGCAGGTCTTTGGAGGTGGTCTGTGGATTGTCCTTGACTGTTCTCACCATTCTTCTTCTCTGCCTTTCTGATATTTTTCTTGGCCTGCCACTTCTGGGCTTAACAAGAACTGTTCCTGTGTTCTTCCATTTCCTTACTATGTTCCTCACAGTGGAAACTGACAGTTTAAATCTCTGAGACAACTTTTTGTATCCTTCCCCTGAACAACTATGTTGAATAATCTTTGTTTTCAGATCATTTGAGAGTTGTTTTGAGGAGCCCATGATGCCACTCTTCATAGGATATTCAAATAGGAGAACAACTTGCAAGTGGCCACCTTAAATACCTTTTCTCATGATTGGATACACCTGCCTATGAAGTTCAAGGCTCAATGAGGTTACAAAATCAATTTAGTGCTTCAGTAAGTCAGTAAAAAGTAGTTAGGAGTGTTCAAATCAAGAAATTGATAAGGGTGCCCATACTTTTGTCAAATTTTGTTTAAATGAGGATTGCACATTTTCTGTTAGTACAATAAACCTCATTTCAATCCAGAAATATTACTCAGTCCATCAGTTATTAGATATATGAAACTGAAATAGCTGTTTCAAAAACCCAAATTGTTATAAAGAAAAAAGGTTAACATTTATAGGGGTGCCCAAACTTTTTCATATGACTGTATATTCCTATTTTTTAAGTGGATCTGCCACTAGATACAAAAAAAGCTACATACATTATTAAATAGATATGTTATACTTGATGCTTCTGGCGTACTTACTCTGAACATCTATGTAAAAATAGCTGTACAATGACGAGAAAAAGAGTAGAAATGTTTTGAACTTTTGACTTTCAGGTTCCATATCTCACCATCCACTACAGCTTCAAATGTGAAACTATCTTCATTTTATAGACAATCATCTTGGCTATCTCATACATATATTTGACTTACAACTATTTAGCATATGATTAGTTATGCAGATTCTTGTCATGTCACTGCATTGTTACTGTTTTGCTCCTGGTGTTGGAAAAATAATTTTCTTTGCATATACTACAAATTACAACCTGTTCTCACATTCCCTATTACCTCAGCTTGTTATTAGGTTGAATCCCAAGAGAAAAGTCACTGGTTTGAATCGAGGAGCAGCCATGAAAACCCAGGAAAATAGAAACAGTATCATCCAGCTCATCTATGACGGTCTCTCGGCCAAGAAAATTGACAAATCGTCATGTGAGTGCAATGATAGTTGGAAGAATATGAAATGAAGTCCATGTATCCATGCAAAAGCCAAGAGGTGGACGTTTAGGCAAAATATCGGAGTCAACAAGTCGACTCATCACAAGGTCTATCAGTTCTGGTGTGACAAACACGGAAGTGGAGGCGGCTCGTATGCTCCGTAATAGTGAGAATACAGACATCCATGCACGCACCATGTGACGCACATTATACAAGTCTGGAATGGTGGCCCAAAAGAAGGTGAAAAAACATCAACTTAAATATTGTCATAAATAGCATTGGCTTGAGTTTGCAAAAACGTACTAAACATGTACAGTAGAAAATTGGAAACGTGATTTGGAGCGATGAGATGAAAATCAACAGACTACACTCTGATGAGTGCAAATGGGTCTGGAGGAAACAAGAAAAAAAGGAGCTAATGGATTGAGAAATTGAAGGAACGGTCACGTTAGGTGGAGGAAGCCTGATGATATAGGGTTTTTTCAAAGCCAAAGGCTTTGGATACTTGACCTGGATCGATGGTAGTCTCAATGTTGAGCTATATGTGAGTATCCTACAACATGAGTTACTTCATACACTCGAGTACTATCTGTATGAAAAGGACAACATAGTGTTCCAGCAGGACAATGACCATATGTCAAAGATAGGGTTCAATGACAATGATGTAGAGCTGCTGGATTGGCCCCCACAGTCCCCAGACCTTAACCGAATTGAACACTTGTGGGTAGAGTTGAAGAAAAAGCTATATATATATGCCCAAGTGACTCGATCAGTATGCACCAACATTGGGAACGTGTAGAAGAGATGTGGGATCAGATTTTGGTTGAGATATGGTTGAACCTGGTCCAGAGCCCAGAAGGAGTGTTGAAAGCCAAATCAGGATTTAAAAAATACTAGCAAAATAACAAATATTAAAATTAAGATTTTTAGGAGCAAATCAGTAACAATGCAGTGCCATGACAAGAATCTGTATAGGTTATCATATGCTAAATAGTTGCAAGTTAAATTTAAGTATGAGATAGACAAATCATCTTAGCTATAAAAAGAAGGCAGTCTCACATTCGAACTTGTAGTGGATGGTGAGATATGGAGACTGAAAGTCAGTATATAATGCTGATATTCAAATGTGCGGCTTATGAGCCCAGCTAAAAAAAAACAAGAGAACTGATGACGCCAAGTAGATTCAGTCACCACCCACCAAGGTTGACTTACAACTGCAGCTTGTACTGAGCAGTGTAACATCTCAGCAGCAGAAGGGGGATCGAAGTATATCAATCAGGCGAGGTGGGCATAGATTGAGTTTACACTTTCAAAAGGGATTTTACTGCCTTTCTGACATGACTTTTCAAAGTACATCAGGTCTAAGAAATAGACACTCCTCAACATTAAAATTCAAAAACTAAGAAGGAAAAATGAGAAAGAATTATGGAAATCACAGGATGTGTGTCGCCCTGGGCAAGCCAGGGGACACAGGTCACAACACCACACACACCCCACATTCCCTGCAGGTACACCAGCTAACCCACAAATCCTTGTTGCCTTCCTCCAGAGGCTGATGATTCACACCAGGGGGTGGGCCAGGCGGTTGGCTCCGCCCACCGAGGAGTTCACAGCTCTGGAGGCGGGAAGAACCAGGCAGATTAGCCCAGGCAGGGCTCGAGTGAAGTGGAGTCCAGTGAGGGACATGAAAGAGTAAACAACAAAGTTTAGCCCAGGCAGGGCTTGTGTGAGGAGTTCAGCCAGGGAGAGGAAGGAGTAGGAGGTGGACAGAGTGTAGCTCAGGAGGGAGCTAGAGTGAAGTGAAACATCGGTGGAAGAGACAGAAAGCCTGAAGTTGGTCTGTGGCTGTGTGCCCAGACGGAGTCAGCAAGGTCAGCAGACGGTAGTGAAGGTCTGTAGTGGGACTGTCTGGAGGTTGCTGGAAGGACCACGTCGGCTGTGTGCCCGGGGTCTGGAGCAGTATACAAAGGGCAGTCAGCACCAGGGCAGGGGCCTTTCGGATCCCGGCAAGGCTTGGAGTCGCCGTAAGTTGCCAAATCCGTTAGTGAAGGGGACGTAGATCTCCCAACAAGCAAGTCCTGATTGACGGCAAAGGTCCAACCACAACGGGGAAACACCGCCACCGCCAAGGCACCAGTTTCCCAGGGCCGGCGCCTGCGGGCAAAGTGTGGAGCTCCTCCGGCACAGATTGTAGTCGGGGAGCGGGTAACCGGTGGGGATCCATCACTACCAAACAGACATTTCAAAGGTGCAGGGAAGAGACCGTCACCGCTAACTGCAGGGAACCGCAGCACCGTGGACCGCCCGAGGGACCCGTCCAACCAGCCGTTTGTTTACCGAGAACTGTGTCGTGTTTACTGGCTGAGTGAGTACCTCAGTGCCGCAAGGCACAGCGCTGCCCCCGCGTCCCTGCACCCACAAAGCCCTGCATCTCCCTAATCATCACCGGGCCCCGGGATCACCAACCCCTACCCACGGAGGGGCGACACAACACCTGGCTGCTCCGCATCACCATCCCCGGGAGCCCCGTATAGAGCAGCAGTGGTGAAATCACCACAACCGTGGGTGGCGTCACGGACAATAAACAATATTCCCAACACCCAAACCCCTTTCACTCACGGGCGAGGAGTGCCACTTGAGAACCCCCGGGATCCGGCCTACAGCTCGAGCCACCACTGAGCAGCGGCCGCCGGACCCGAGCAGAAGGGGGTGAGCGTAGTGTGCTGACACCCTCCTCCCCGCCCGCGACAACTTGGCGTCACGAACAGGATCTTACCGCTCTGCCATCTGGTAGAGGTGCGCCTTGTTACCGCCGGAGGTGTCCGGCAGAAAAATTTCAGAAGCCGCCATCTTTGGCGCGAAAAGTTCCCGCTCGAGCGTCTTCTCGAGCAGTAGAGGCGCGAAGGCCAAAACCCCGCCCCGAGAGAGGAGGGGCCGGAAAGAGCTAAGGGGGACGGAAACAAGATGTCTGCGCCCGACGGAGCCGCTGGAGGAGCGGTGGTCGCAGCCGCAGCGGCACCCGCGGACGGGAATGGGCCTGCCCAGGTCCCGGCCATACCGGCGGGAGGTGCCGCGGCCCCCGCGCTTGCTCAGGTCATGCCGTTTTCCTTGCCCTATGCGCCCGGAGCTGCCTGGCTACCGCAGTATGACGGGAAACCGGATGCCCTACAGGCCTTCCGGAAAAAGCTTAACCCGTTGCTAGAGCTGTACCCCCTGACTGATAAGCAACGTGCAGCGATAGTGCTAGGCCAGTTAACCGGTGCGGCGGAGCAGGAAGCGGAGACCTGGGCCGAGGGGGACCGGCTCTCTGTAGCCACCATCTTTGAGAAGCTACAGACTGCCTTCGAGACCCGGACTGAAGCTGAGCTGAGGATGCAGTTTTACCAGTGCCGGCAGCTGGGGATAGCATTCGGGACTATGCTCTACGTCTGCAGACCGCCCTCCGCACGCTGAAGCGGGTGAACCCTATTAATGAGGCGGATAGCAACAAGATGTTAGTGGAGCAATTTGCGCAGGGGATGAGGTCCCCTGAGGATCGTAAACAACTCCGGCTGTGGGCCCTGGAACACCCTGATGTGGACTTTGCTGTGTTAAAGGAGCGGGCCATTAAAGCACTACAGCCCCCAGCCGCCGAAGTCCTGGAACCCGCCCCGTGGCCCGTCGAGACAGCTCCCGTTGTGGCGGCCTCAGCCAAACCCACCTCTACAATACCTACAGCCCCGAGCAGCACAGTGGAAGAACTGGCAGCCCAGGTCCGTCGCATGGACGGAGACCTTGCCAAAATCCTTGCTGCATTACAACCTCTGACCAGATCTCAGCCTCCAGCACAGATACAGCTTGCTGACAGTCCCGAGGATGTTCCCTGGATGCAGCGGCAAAGTGCTAACAACCCGCGGAGCAGACCTCCAATCTGCTACAAGTGCCGTAAGCCGGGTCATTACTTCCGACAGTGCCCGTTAAACGAGCAACCCCTGGGGCCCCGGGCCAATCCTCAGGAGTAGAACATCGTGGCCCCCCGGACTGGCGAGACTGATATATCGGGGCCCGCCCCATCATCCCCGTGGCTGTGGACGGCATACCAGTGATGGCTCTCTTGGACACTGGATCACAGGTAACTACCATACCTTACACGTTGTACCAGCAGTATTGGGCCATAGACGAGCTGGCGCCCCCAGACAATAGTATAACGTTGATTGCCGCTAATGGACTTCCATTGACCCAGGTGGGGTACAAACAAGTGGCTATGACAGTGGGGCAAGCTGAACTGCAACACCAGGGTATGATTGTGATCATGAACGGACCCAGTGATCATAACCCGAAAATAGTGCTGGGAACCAATGTCATGGAGCACTGCATGGCTGATGTGTTAACCCTATTACAACAGCTGGCCGCCACAGCGGCAGGGAGCCGGCAGAGGGCTGTGCAGCGTGAGATCCGAGCCCTGATGTACCGCCAGCATGTGAGCTCAACAGGAGGGGAGATTGGTGGAGTGAGAGTGATGGATGTTGCTCCATTGACTGTGCCCCCTAGGAGTGAGATGATGATCTGGTGTAGGGCAGCGGTAGGGCAGCGGTAGGGCCTCAGGGGCGTGACTACCCTGCGATGATGGAGCCCATGCCTTCCGAGCACTGGCCCACTGTAATGGCCGCTCGAGGGGTGGTGGATGTGAAGAAAGGGAAAGTGCCTGTGAGAGTGTTGAATTGTGGAGAGGAAGAAGTCAGGCTTCCCCGGTATGCCACCATTGCCAAGCTGCTCACCCTGGACCCTCACACTATCCATGAAGCCAGTCCATCCACACTCCCACCTACCACCAACACTTCCCCACCCCAGGGGGAGACAAAGGAGTGGCATCAACAGCTACATGTAGGCACTGATGATACCCCTACACATCACAGGGCAGGGGTATACAGGGTGGTGCAGGAGTACGAACAGGTTTTCAGTAAGCACCCCCTAGACTTTGGGCAGATCAAGGGGGTCCAACACCACATTCCCACCGGTGAACATCCCCCTATCAAAGAGAGGTATAGACCTATTCCCCCTGCACATTACCAGTGTGCCAAAGATATGTTGAGGAATATGAAGGAGGCAGGGGTTATTCGGGACAGCTGTAGTCCCTGGGCCGCTCCGTTGGTACTGGTCAAGAAGAAGGATGGTACCATGCGGATGTGTGTGGACTACCGGAAGATCAACCAGATAACCCATAAAGATGCCTATCCATTACCTCGTATTGAAGAGTCTTTGGCTGCACTGAGAACTGCAAACTACTTCTCGACCCTTGACCTCACCAGCGGATATTGGCAAGTGGCCGTGGCCCCAGAGGACCGAGAGAAGACCGCCTTCACCACCCCGATGGGGCTCTGCGAATTCAATAGCATGCCGTTTGGGCTGTGCAATGCCCCCGGAACCTTCCAACGGCTGATGGAGTGCTGTCTGGGACATTTAAACTTCGAGACCGTCCTGTTGTACTTGGATGATGTGATTGTTTATTCCCAGACGTATGAGGCCCATCTGGAGCACCTGGCCGAGGTGTTCGCGTCCCTTGCCAAGTACGGGATGAAATTGAAGCCTTCTAAATGCCACCTGCTGAAACCCAGGGTGCAGTATCTAGGGCATGTGGTGAGTGCGGATGGTGTCGCCCCCGACCCTGAGAAGATTACTGCCATCCAGAGCTGGCCGAGACCAACTACAGTGAGGGAAGTAAGGCAGTTTCTGGGTCTGGTGGGGTACTATCGGCGCTTCATGAAGGGGTACACGAAGATGGCTGCCCCCATGCAAGACCTCCTCGTGGGACAGACCAAAGGTGGTAGGCCCATTGGAGCCCCACTGTCGTGGGAGGACAAGCATGAGGAGTCCTTTTGCCAGTTGAAGGCGGCCTTGACCGGAGAAGAGGTCCTGGCGTACCCTGATTATGGGCGCCCGTTCATCCTCCACACGGACGCCAGTAACGTGGGGCTAGGAGCGGTCCTATCCCAGGTCCAGGATGGAAAGGAGAAGGTGATTGCCTATGCTAGCCGAAAGCTCCGGCCGACCGAAAGGAACCCTGAGAACTACAGCTCCTTCAAGCTCGAGCTATTGGCGTTGGTGTGGGCTATCACGGAGCGGTTCCGCCATTATTTGGCGGCAGCAACATTCACCGTGTTTACGGACAACAATCCGCTGACTCACCTGAACACGGCCAAGTTGGGCGCGCTGGAGCAGCGGTGGGTAGCCCGGCTAGCCAACTATGATTTCACCATAAAGTACCGAGCCGGTCGTGTCAACGTAAATGCTGATGCACTCTCCCGAATGCCCCATTTGTCAGAAGAGGGGTGCGAGGATGACGAACTCGAGGAGATCGAGTTGCCTGCGTTTCACCAGCCGCCTACTGAGAGGGTGCAAGTGCATCAACAACGGGTGGATCTGGACCCATGGCCCAGTCAAGAGTGGCAGGAAGCTCAGGACCAAGCGCCGGCTGTTCGCCTTGTCAAGACACTGGTGGAACAAGGTGCTACGGGAATAGACCCTGCCGCTCCAGCCGAAGCCCAACGCTTATGGAAAGAACGGAAACGGCTTTACCTACACCATGGGAGGCTGTACCGTGAGCTGATCAACCCGAAGACCCATGAGAAAATATGCCAGTTGGTCATTCCTCAAGCTGACGTCGCTACTGTCCTGCGGGCATACCATGATGGTGCTGGCCACTTCGGGTGGAAGAAGCTGGAGATGCTGTTGAGGGAACGGTTCTATTGGAGTGGGATGCGTGAATCGGTGGAAGCCTGGTGCCGAGAGTGCGGTCCTTGTACGCTGAGGAGAAAGGACGAGACCAGCCAGAGGGCACTCTTACATCCAATAGTAACCCATCAGCCGCTGGAGCTGGTCGCCCTAGACCACGTCAAGCTCACCCCTAGCCGAAGTGGGTACACCTACGCATTGACCATTGTAGACCACTACTCAAGATTTATGGTGGTAGTCCCCGTTAAGGACCTGACTGGTCGAACTGCTGCTCGAGCGTTCCAGGCTTATTTTTGCCGACCCCATGGGTACCCCGAAAAGGTACTGACTGACCAGGGCCCGGCCTTTGAAGCAGAGGTGTTCCACGAATTCTGCCAGTTGTACGGCTGCAAGAAAATCCGGACCACTCCGTACCACGCCCAAACCAACGGCATGTGCGAGAAAATGAACCACTTGGTCCTGGGGCTTCTCAAGACGCTACCGCTGGAGGAACGGAACCTGTGGCCGGAAAAGTTACCCGACTTGGTCGACATGTACAATAATATCCCCTCTAGCTCGACGAAGTGCACCCCAGCGTATCTGATGAGGGCTCGGCCTGGCCGCCTGCCGGTGGATCTGGAGGTGGGGTTGGAGGCCCCGGAAGCACTCCCTTCAACGGCGGAGTGGGAAAGTCGGAGGAGAGCACAATACCGGCAAATCCAGGAGTATGTGGAGAAAAACCTCAGTCGAAGTCGAGAACAGCAGGAGCACCGGTTCAATCAGAAGGCGTCCGCAGGTCCTTTCCAGCCAGGAGATGTAGTGCTGAAACGGAAGAGGAAGGCCCACAAGCTGGATGATCAGTGGGAGCAAGTCCCTTACGTCATACAACCCACAGAATGGGAAGATGGGAAGGCCTACCAGATCAGTCGTGACCAAGGGGGTACCCTGGCCACAGTTTCCCGGGACCATCTAAAAAGGTGCCCCCCAGCGTTGAAGGCAGAGGCTGAAGTACCAGTTCCTCCACCAGCAGAGAAGGCAGCAGAGGTAATCCACACTGTAATGGGTGATTTCCCAGCAAACTGGCCTACACAGAACGGCGCGGTAATCCTTCCAGTGATACTGTTCCCACAACCCGTGGATGAAGGAGTAGCGGAAGCGGTTAACCGTGAGCCAGAACCAGTGCCAGTGCCCAGGGATGAACCTGTACCCAGTTCCCCTACACCTCCGCCTGCTCCACACTATAGCAGGGAGGAGGAATCGATTGTTTCCTCTACACCACTGTCTAGCACCACTGACACCGGGCCCCGAAGGTCCACCCATTCCAACCTAGGTAGACCCCCACTTTGGTACAGGGAGACCGTTCTGTGATAAAAGGGGTCAGGGAATGTACAGAGTAGTTGTCGTGTTTGTTTGAAAAGTTTTGAAAAATGATATGAAAAATGATGATACCGTGAAAGTCACCTGATTTGCTTTGTGATTTGCAACCGGCTGGAGCCGGCACCGTTGTCCCTGTGGGGACCGTTGAAAGTTTAGCATGGGAACTATCCATGGACAAGCCCGTGAACTTGCAGGGCAACCACAAACGTTAGTGGCTTGTAAATATGTTGTTTACCGTTACCGTTTCCGCAATGCCGCCTCCGGAGAGGCAGGTTGGAGGGAGGGCCCTGAGCAGAGCAGGCTGGGGCCCAGCCACCAAAGGAACCGGTGGCTACCCTCTGGAGGGAAGGACAGATCCCGCTCGGGTACCGTGTGCTGGACTGTGGGTCAAGGGGTGCTGCCTGGGCTTTAGGGGCAGCATCAGGGCCAGGTTGCTTGGGTGGGAGAGAGCGGAAACCGTTACCGTAAACCGTTTGCAACGTTTAAGAAAATGTGCCTCCCATCTTGGGAAGAGTTATTATTAAAAATGTACATAATTTACCGTTTATCATGTTATACCTTTTTACATTTACAGAAAACAAAAAGGAAAATAAAACCGGTGTTGGACGGGCAGCCCGAGGACGGTCTGCGTTTTGCTAAGGGGGAATGTGTCGCCCTGGGCAAGCCAGGGGACACAGGTCACAACACCACACACACCCCACATTCCCTGCAGGTACACCAGCTAACCCACAAATCCTTGTTGCCTTCCTCCAGAGGCTGATGATTCACACCAGGGGGTGGGCCAGGCGGTTGGCTCCGCCCACCGAGGAGTTCACAGCTCTGGAGGCGGGAAGAACCAGGCAGATTAGCCCAGGCAGGGCTCGAGTGAAGTGGAGTCCAGTGAGGGACATGAAAGAGTAAACAACAAAGTTTAGCCCAGGCAGGGCTTGTGTGAGGAGTTCAGCCAGGGAGAGGAAGGAGTAGGAGGTGGACAGAGTGTAGCTCAGGAGGGAGCTAGAGTGAAGTGAAACATCGGTGGAAGAGACAGAAAGCCTGAAGTTGGTCTGTGGCTGTGTGCCCAGACGGAGTCAGCAAGGTCAGCAGACGGTAGTGAAGGTCTGCAGTGGGACTGTCTGGAGGTTGCTGGAAGGACCACGTCTGCTGTGTGCCCGGGGTCTGGAGCAGTATACAAAGGGCAGTCAGCACCAGGGCAGGGGCCTTTCGGATCCCGGCAAGGCTTGGAGTCGCCGTAAGTTGCCAAATCCGTTAGTGAAGGGGACGTAGATCTCCCAACAAGCAAGTCCTGATTGACGGCAAAGGTCCAACCACAACGGGGAAACACCGCCACCGCCAAGGCACCAGTTTCCCAGGGCCGGCGCCTGCGGGCAAAGTGTGGAGCTCCTCAGGCACAGATTGTAGTCGGGGAGCGGGTAACCGGTGGGGATCCATCACTACCAAACAGACATTTCAAAGGTGCAGGGAAGAGACCGTCACCGCTAACTGCAGGGAACCGCAGCACCGTGGACCGCCCGAGGGACCCGTCCAACCAGCCGTTTGTTTACCGAGAACTGTGTCGTGTTTACTGGCTGAGTGAGTACCTCAGTGCCGCAAGGCACAGCGCTGCCCCCGCGTCCCTGCACCCACAAGGCCCTGCATCTCCCAAATCATCACCGGGCCCCGGGATCACCAACCCCTACCCACGGAGGGGCGACACAACACCTGGCTGCTCCGCATCACCATCGCCGGGAGCCCTGTATAGAGCAGCGGTGGTGAAATCACCACAACCGTGGGTGGCGTCACGGACAATAAACAATATTCCCAACACCCAAACCCCTTTCACTCACGGGCGAGGAGTGCCGCTTGAGAACCCCCGGGATCCGGCCTACAGCTCGAGCCACCACTGAGCAGCGGCCGCCGGACCCGAGCAGAAGGGGGTGAGCGTAGTGTGCTGACACCCTCCTCCCCGCCCGCGACAGATGGATATGGGGATGTTAATAATATACAAATGGCAACAAACGTTTAAAAAAATCTCAATGTATTAAAGGGGTTATCCGGCTTCTTTGACTTTTTTTTTTATTACCCTATGGGGCTACATTGGGGCAGGTAAGTAGATAGAGACCACTTACCTGCCCTGCTGTCAGCCCCTCTCCCCCGGCTCAGAGCGGTCATGTGACCACTCCTGCCACGATTTTGCTGCTTCCGGTCATTTCATGTCAATATGGGCAGGGCCATGTTGACATGCAAATGTGGAACAGCATGTCGCCTCCCTGCTGTGCGACTACAGTGCAAGGAGTCACCGCCTCCTTCCCTGCACCCTCCCACACATTCCCCCGCACCTCTGTTACTCTGCAGTAACCTCCCCCTGCACTGCTGTGGGGTCCGTGACCTGGGGGCGGGGCCTGGCGGCAGCTGCCGTGGTGTCAGCTGCAGCACCGGGCCCCTGCTCAGGATCACACATTCAAATGTACCGGCATCACAGATCACAGATGCCGGTACATTTGAAAGTGCTGATGAGAAGCAGCGCAGCGCTGCTTCTCATCACTGTCCCTCCGGCTGTCTGTGCTCTCTTCAGAACAGTGGTGACGTCAGAGCACAGACAGCGCGCGAACGTGCAGGAGCGGCGGGGACCGAGGACGGGTGAGTATGTATTCCTTACATGTGTTCCCGATGGGGATGGGGATGGGGGGCGGGCGGTGCAGAGCCATATGTGTGCGTGTGCAGAGCCATATGTGTGCGTGTGCAGAGCCATATGTGTGCGTGTGCAGAGCCATATGTGTGCAGAGCCATATGTGTGTGTGCAGAGCCATATGTGTGCGTGTGCAGAGCCATATGTGTGCGTGTGCAGAGCCATATGTGTGCAGAGCCATATGTGTGCGTGTGCAGAGCCATATGTGTGCGTGTGCAGAGCCATATGTGTGCGTGTGCAGAGCCATATGTGTGCAGAGCCATATGTGTGCGGTACAGAGCCATATGTGTGCGGTACAGAGCCATATGTGTGCGGTACAGAGCCATATGTGTGCGGTGCAGAGCCATATGTGTGCGTGTGCGGTGCAGAGCCATATGTGTGTGTGTGCGGTACAGAGCCATATGTGTGCGTGTGCGGTGCAGAGCCATATGTGTGCGGTGCAGAGCCAAATGTGTGCGTGTGCGGTACAGAGCCATATGTGTGCGTGTGCGGTGCAGAGCCATATGTGTGCGTGTGCGGTACAGAGCCATATGTGTGCGTGTGCGGTGCAGAGCCATATGTGTGCGTTTGCGGTACAGAGCCATATGTGTGCGTGTGCGGTGCAGAGCCATATGTGTGCGTGTGCGGTACAGAGCCATATGTGTGCGTGTGCGGTACAGAGCCATATGTGTGCGGTGCAGAGCCATATGTGTGCGTGTGCGGTACAGAGCCATATGTGTGCGTGTGCGGTACAGAGCCATGTGTGTGTGTCGCGGGCGTGGAGGAGGGTGTCAGCACACTACGCTCACCCCTTCTGCTCGGGTCCGGCGGCTGCCGCTCAGTGGTGGCTCGAGCTGTAGGCCGGATCCCGGGGGTTCTCGAGCGGCACTCCTTGCCCGTGAGTGAAAGGGGGGTTGTTGGGTGTGGGAATTGTTTATTGTCCGTGACGCCACCCACGGTTGTGGTGATTTCACCACCGCTGCTCTATAGTCCCGGGGACGATGGTGTGTAGCAGCGAGATGTTGGGTTGCCCCTCCGTGGGTAGGGGTTGGTGATTCCGGGGCCCGGTGATGGGGTTAGATGCTTGGCCTGGTGGGCGCAGGGACGCGGGGGCAGCGCTGTGCCTTGCGGCACTGTGGTACTCACTCAGCCTGAGACGTTGACACAGTTTTACGGTAAACCACACGGCTGGAAAGACTGTTCCCACGGACGGCTGCACTTGCTCTCCCAGTAGGTGACGGTGATGTCCCTTTTCCTTGCACCTTTGTTTCTGTGTTGGTAGCGATGGGTTCCCACCGGTAACCCGCTCCCCGGCTTCAAGCTGGACCGGAGGAGCTCTACTCTTTGCCCGCAGGCGCTGGCCCTGAGAAACTGGTGCCCTGGCGGTGGCGGTGTTTCTGCTACAATGGTTGGGCTGTTGCCTTCAATCGGGACTTGGTTGTTGGGGGATCTACGTCCCCTTCACTGACGGATTTGGCAAATTATGGCGACTCCTAGCCTTGCCGGGGTCCGAGAAGCCCCTGCCCTGATGCTGACTGTCCTTTGGTACACTGCTCCAGACCGCCGGGCCACTACCCGTCCGCGGTCCTTCCAGGAACTTCCAAACGGTCCCCCTCCAGACAGTCACCGCCGTTGCTGACCTTGCTGACCCTGTCCTGCACACAGCTGGACTCTCTCTTCAGCTTTCTTTCTGTCACCTTTCACCTTTCTTCCACTTCTCCTACTCCTCCTTTACCACTTCCACTTCACTTCTTTTCACTTTCACCTCCTAAACTAAACTTCACTCTAGCCCTGCCTGGGCTCAACTCTCTTCATGTCCCTCACTGGACTCTCTGGTTTTTCCCGCCTCCAGAGCTGTGTCCTCCTCGGTGGGCGGAGCCAACCGCCTGGCCCACCCCCTGGTATGAACATCAGCCCCTGGAGGAAGGCAACAAGGATTTTGGTTAGCTTAGATGTGCCTAACTGGGGTGTAGGGTGTGTTGGTGCAATGACCTGTGACCCCTGGCTTGCCCAGGGCGTCACATGTGCGTGTGCGGTACAGAGCCATGTGTGTGCGTGTGCGGTGCACAGCCCGATGTGGGGCTGTTATTTGCAATGCTGTAGTCATAATAGGTCAGGTGCTGGGGCAGAATATACTGACAGGGAATGTGTGTACAGGGGGTGGGCAGAGGGTGGGGCTGGACACTGAGGACGGGTGGTGACAGCTCTGACTGAGGTTTTGCACAGGAAGTGGTCAGTTTGCTGGATCTGAATGTAAACAAGAAGCTGCAGAGAATAAAGGGTGAATTCAAGAGGAACAAAAGTTAGAAAACAAAAAATAACAATGTAGGTGTGATTTATATGACAATACAGCACAGATCAGCTTAACAAAAATTTTTGAGTTTATTTCGGATAACTGCTTTAAGTATTGAGCATGAGCGCCACACACAGGAATATATCAACTTATATGCCTTGGTATGATATCAGTGAGGTCCTTAATGGTTTTCTGAGGAATGTTCTGCCACATTGAATGCACATCTACATCCGCTGCTGGCATCTTCCTTGGCAATTCCAATGACATCTTTGATGGGAAACAAGTCTGGAGATGCTGTAGGCCATGGTAGCATATTTAGGTAATACGGGCTGCTCACAGTAGCGCAAACAGCATGCAACATAGTTTTGTCAGGTTGAAAAACAGTGCCTTGGTAGAGATGAGCAATCCTGAGGTTCAGTGTTCATACTGAAAACAGACTATACAAGAAAAACAGATTTAGAATTTGGAGATAGAGTGCAAACCACTCACGTGAACAGCGATGTGCTTAGGTACGCTCGGTGCTCAGCCGAATGCAAGCCACTTGCCGTGTTTGAGCATCTCGCACTGGGGGTAACAACAGCATGATTAGATGTAGTGTGCACCAAAAAGAAAAAAATGGAAAAAACTTGCCCATCCGCCCCAGAAGTGTGGACAGGGAGCCGAACTGCCCAATAAATGACTTCCATTTAGGTTTAGCTCAAGTCTGAGTCCAAAGCAGATCTTTATCTAAAGTTTGGCTGCACTGCCAAACCGAACTTTCATGGGTCCACTTATACCTATTCCTGGGACACTTTGACTTTGGCGAAATGTCTGTATCATTAGTTCCTCAACCAAAGCAATATAACGCCGAGCTGTTAGTGTATACTAGAGGGGTCTCACTACCGTACATTATGCCACCCCACACCATAATCGCGGGAGTAGGAACAGTGTGACGTTTCCTCATGAAGTCATCTTCATAGGACTGCCGTGGTCTCCAGACCAATCTTCATCTATCACTTTGTCCAATACAAAAGAGTGAATCATCCCTGAAGAGGACAGAACTCCATTCCAGCCTTCATTGTTATCTTTCTCTGCGCCGTGATAGCCCTTGAGAGCTGTGACATGAGGTACAGTGACATGCAAACGTTTGGGCAATCCTGGTCAAAAATACTGTTATTATGAACTTTTCCACTTTCCTTTTTTGTTAAGTTAAAAATGTAAAAGATTAAAGAATTTTTTTTTTTTGCCTAAAATACAAAAGAAATGTGTCAACGTTATGCCTTTTAGAGATCATTTCATCTTGTATTTGATTAAGTGCTCCCAATATCAGTAATTTTGACCAGGGGTGCCCAAACTTTTGAATGCCATTGTAAATGGCCCTCCTACAGCTGGACGTTTGTCTCTTAAGCGGGCTTTACACGCTACGATATATCATACGATATGTCGTTGGGGTCACGTTGTAAGTGACACACATCCGGCATCGTATGACATATCGTAGCGCATGACAGCTACGAGCGAGTGTGAACGAGCAAAAATACTCACCTTATCGTTGCTCATTGACACGTCGCTCATTTTCAAAATATCGAATGTCCTTCTGCGTGCCGGTTGTTCATTGTTCCCGAGCCAGCAGACATCGCTCCGTGTGACACCCCGGGAATGATGAGCTGCAGCTTACCTGCGGCCGCCGCCAATGCGGAAGGAAGGAAGTGGGCGGGATGTTTACATCCCGCTTATCTCCATCCCTCCGCTTCTATTGGGCGGCCGCTGTGTGACGTAGCTGTGACGCCGAACGTCCCTCGCCCTCCAGGAAGTGGATGTTCGCCGCCCACAGAGAGGTCATTTGGAAGGTAAGTACGTGTGACAGGGGGTTACAACATTGTGCTGCACGGGCAACAAATTGCCCGAGCCACACAAACGATGGGGGCAGGTGCGATCGCAAATGCGATCGCACGATTAATTTCAGCGTGTAAAGCAGGCTTTAGCCTATTATTGTGCAAGCATCTTCCTATAGTTTGTGTAGACATTGTTTGACACTACATAGATTTAGCGTGTGACATTGAAATTTCACTTGCTGTATAGAGTGGATCACAATGATAACAAACACTTCCACAAACAGGAGGTGTCACACAATCATCCCAGGTGACTTGATCTAACTTCTAACTTTTAGTGGCTAAAAATATTGATTTTACTCTTGTTTTTAAGTCCTTCCCATATGTCACGGATTGGAGTTAGGTGCTTGAAAATGTGGTCATTTGCAGATCTTAGTAAAAACTGCAAAATCCATAGTAAAATCAATGTGCCTACGCTTTTGGCTTTTTCTTCTTGGTGTGGCAATTTCAATATTGAGAAGTGTATTTAGTAATGCATGTAATTTGTATTGTGAAACCTGGTAACAGAACTACCCCTTCACGACCGACCGATTTTTTGCTTTCCGTTTTTTTTTTTCGCCATTCTTTTTCTGAGAGACGTAACTTCTTTATTTTTCAGTCAATATGGTGATGTGAGGGCTCATTTTTTGCGGAACGAGCTGTACTTTTAAATGAAATCATAGGTTTTACCATATAGTGTACTTGAAAACGGCAAAAAAATTCCAAATGCAGAAAAATTGCAAAAAAAGTGCGATAGCACTATTGTTTTTGAGATATTTTATTCACTGTGTTCACTATATGGTAAAACTGATGTGTGGGTGTGATGCCTCAGGTCAGTGCGAGTTCGTAGACACCAAACATGTATAGGTTTACTTTTATATAAGGGGTTAAAAAAATCGGAAGTTTGACCGAAAAAAGTGGCGCACGTTTTACGCCATATTCCGTGACCCGTAGCGTTCTCATTTTTTGGGATCTATGGCTCAGTGACGGCTTATTTTTTGCGTCTCGAGCTGACGTTTTTAACGGTACCATTTTTGCGCAGATGCTACGTTTTGATCGCCTCTTATAGCATTTTGCGCAAAAGTTGTGGCGACAAAAAATTGTCGTTTTGGCGGTTGGAATTTTTTTGCCGCTACACCGTATACTGATCAGATTAATTGATTTTATATTTTGATAGATCGGGCGTTTCTGAACGCGGCGATACCAAATGTGTGTATATTTTTTATTTTTTTAACCCTTTAATTTTCAATAGGGCGAATGGGGGGTGATTTGAACTTTTAGGTTTTTTTTGTTTTTTTTAATTTTTTAAAACTTTTTTTTAACTTTTTTTTTTTATTTTACTAGTCTCCCTAGGGGGCTATTGCGATCAGCATTCCGATCGCTCTGCACTATCTGCTGATCACAGCTATACAGCTGATACGCTCTCTTTCTCTTTTGCTGTGCCGCTGGCACAGCGAAAGTGAAAGCAATTCATGTGTAGTACAGGAGTCATCACATGACCCTGTGCTACCATGACAACTAACGAAAGTCACGTGATCGCGTCACGTGACTTCCGGTATCGGGCGGTAAGTAAAAGTTTACCGCGATCGCGCTTAGAATGGCGCTGTCACATAATGACAGCGCCATTTTATGGGTTAAACGGCATGAGCAGATAACAATTCTGCTCGTGCCTAGCAGGCACACATCTCAGCTGTGAAAATCAGCTGAGATGTGTGCCGATCGCAGCATGCTGCCGCCAGCAGACTGCGGGCAGTAACATTATGACCGCTAGGACGTAATTTTACGGCCCGCGGTTGTTAAGGGGTTAAAAGGAACCAATCACCAGGATTTTCGTATATAAGCTAAAGCCAGTGCAGTACCGGCACTATCAGGTTGCTTATCTACATACCATTTGTGGTCAGCTCGGATGTTTAGGTTTTCAAATCCAACAAAGTAAAGTCTAAAAAAATCAGCAGCTGCTTGAGTGACAGCTGCAATGGAGCCGATAATATCTGGGGGGTATTCATATGGATTCTCGTCCCCTGCTTTTTGTTCCTCCCTCTCGCTGTTCTCTATGCTAATTTTACTATTCACTAATTTCTTCACTAAGATGGCATCGGAGTTGGCGCCTGCGCATAGCGCTTATGTCCGGTGCCATCTTTGTCAAGATCGTGTTCCCCCTGCTATTCTATTCTTCCGGCTGAGTGAAAGCCTAAACATCAGAGCTGACCACTACAGATATGTAGATAATCAGCGTGATAGTGCCAGTATAGCACTGGCTTTAGCTTATATACAAAAATTCTGATGATTGGTTCGCTTTAATTGAATTTTTCTTCCATTATCCATAAAGTGTGACACCAAGTGACATATTGTCAGGGTGGATAGAGAAAATTGAGTGCCACTGTGGAATTATAACGTTTCGGTTACTTTGTGCAACACACACAGAACTTACAACTCCAGAGCGGCCATGCCTCTTTAACCTGGTTGTAAACTAGGTTCTAGAGTAGTGGAAAACCTTCTGTGACATCTATAAAGTAATTAAAGATAACCTATCATTAGGATGTTATACATCAAAATAATGACACCTATGTAATGGATCATTAATGCTGATTAAATCCCTGCAAACAAATCCATTTTGCTGGTTTAGAGAAATCCATAATTAAAGGGAACCTGTCACCAAATTTGGTAACTATAACCTGCGGCCACCACCAGTGAGCTCTTATATACAGCATTCTAATGTGACGCCCTGGCCTATCAGGTCATCACAGGATATTGAGCAATCTGCCCTTCTGTACAATATCCACCTCCTCCTTGGTTACGGGTCCCTGACCTTTGGTGTTGCCAAGAACAATCCTAGGAACACTCTGCACCACACCCACCAGACACACCAGTGGCTGATCTGAAGGGAATAAGGTCGCTCACTTGGGGGGTTGGTTAGGGGAGGTCAGGAGTGTTAGGAGCAGTTTAGTTAAGGGGTGACTATCGAGAGGAGAGGTCAGGAGCTGGGCTCCCTGAGACTACTAGGTGGAAGACATTGGTCTGGGCCTGGTAGGAGCTGGACCCCGGTCGCAGGGGATCGTGACAAGGGCCACGGACTGTCAAGGAGGACAGCTGGCGGCCTTGTGCCATCACCGGGCAGGGACCAGGGCACGACGAGGTACGTGGACCCTAGACCGGGAAGTAGCTTCAGGCGTCCTGGTAATTTACCCGACCACGGAGCCTTCAAGATCCGTTCTCCACCCACTCCAAAATCGGAGTACTAGCACAACGAGAGGGGATAGGACTTTCCCACTATATAGTCCATAAAATCCCAAATGTGAACCCTGAGAGCAAGCTCACCCAGTTAGCCACACTGGTGAGCGGGACCCGACTAGTTTTATGCTAAAGGGACCAGTTAGAAGAAAAGGTGCCAAGGAAAATTTCACAGGCTAACAGGCAACACCAACAGGCACAGGATCCAGGCATGCTCCCTCCAAGCAGCAGCGGTGTCAAGAACTTTGGTTTACCACAGTTGTCTGTTTTAGTGTTATTGGACTGAGTGAGTAAATAAGTGACCCCTACCGTCCCGACGGCATCTCTCCGTCACCCTCATCGAGTTCCGGGGCATTCCCCCTACCCATGGAGGGGTTAAACACCTGGCTGCCCACACCATCGCCATCGGGTACTCCCAACTGCAGCGGTGGTACTCCACCTTACCACACACCACGGGTGGTGTCACGAACTTTCAACATCCTCCCTTGTAAATAATCCGCCATTTTATTCCGAGTGGCCGCGTGACCCTGACCCCCGGGTCCGGAGACCCCTCGAGCCACCGCGGATCCGGATCTGAGCAGCGGCGGCAGGCTCCTGACGCGGGGGCGGCATACTAACATGTATATAGAACGTAAAAATCACATTATAATACTCACCTAAGGGGCGGTGTGATGCAGACTGGGCGGATGGGTGTCTCTGTTCTCCAGTACCGGCGCCACCTCTTTCAGCCATCTTTGTCCTCCTTCTTCTGAAGCCTGGGTGTATTACACATCCTATGTCATCCACACTAGCTGGCATTGAGGTCCTGCGCAGGTGCCCTTTGAGTTGCCCTGCGCAGAGCATATGAAAGTATTGTAGAGCACCTGCGCAGGACCTCAATGCCGGCTAGTGTGGATGATGTAGGAAGCGTCATGCACCCGAGCTTCAGAAGAAGGAGGACAAAGATGGCCGAAAGAGGAGGTGCCGGTTCCAGAGAACAGAGACACCCATCCGGCCAGTCTAAACCGCACTGCCCCTTAGGTGAGTATTATAAAATGATTTTTACGCTCTATGTAAGTATTAGAATGCTGTATATAAGAGCTCGCTGGTGGTCGCCAAATCTGGTGACAGGTTCCATTTAAAATGAATGGTAATGAGTTGCAAGTGCAGTGGGGTGGGCATTGCACTTACAACTCTCCTGCCCTCTTTGCCTTTTCAGCAGGCAAGCAATAGGAAGAGAGGCAGGAGCACTGTAAATTCATTGCCCATCTGCTGCACTAACACCTCATTAGCATACATTTTCAACTATAGATTTGTCGAAAACAGCTAAATGGATTTTTACAAGAAGAGTAATAATTTAATTTATCGCTCATACCGGTGTCCCCTTTGTCATGTCCTGGATTTGTACAGTTCTATTATTTTGGAAATGCACTCCTGATTTGGAATGTGGGTGTTTCTAGCGCTCTAAGCTTTCGGCAATGCAATACATAGTCAACCTTGTGTAGATCATTAGTTATTCCATGGTCAAAATGCCTCAGATCAAATTCCTCTCTAAGCTTTAAAACAGAAGATTGGATAATTAGATATTTGGGTTTACATTCAGGTATCAGATATATATAGAAAAGTGCCCATAGAGTATATATTTGCATACACCCTTTTTCTAAGGCTACTTTCACACATCCGGTTTGAGCAGTGCGGCTCAATCCGGCTGTGAAACCTAAGCAACGGATACGGCGAAAACACCGCATCCTTTGCATACGTTTTTACATGCGGCCCGTCCGTTTTTTCCGGTTGCGGCACGCTACTGAGCATGCGCAGTGGAAGAAATCGCATGCGGCGGCCGGATGTGTTTTTTTCCGCATCGCGCAACATCCGGCGTCCATAGGCACGCATTGAAAAATGCGGCGCGATGCGTTTTTTTTTGCCTGACAAAAAAACGTTGCAAGATACGTTGCCTCCGGCCGCCGCTTTAATTAATTTTGCCGCATCCGGAAAAAAAACGATGCAACGCAAAGCCATCAGGCACAATCCGGTAACAATGCAAATCTATGGGGATAAAACGGATACGGTACCGGATCCGTTTTACCCATTTTTTTTCCGGATTGTGCCTGATAGAAAAAACCTGATGTGTGAAAGTAGCCTAAATCAGTCTATTTCCATTGTAATGACGATCATAGCGGTACACAGTGTGATCCAAACATGGTCAATTTGGGTAAAGTTCAGGTCTTTGTATGAATATTCAGCGAGCAGTGAGCAGTGCGAGATACTGAAGACGGAGGGAGTAGATGCTGCTGTCACATCCAGACCCAGCATACAAAGAACTAAAATTATTCCATCATGCCAACGACAAAATCAATTCCTCTCTGATGGGGAACTTTGAATATAAATCCTGAACCCTGTGATGTCGCTGAGCTGTGTCTTGAAGTGGATGGAAATGCCATCTGATTTATGAGGCCTCCCAGAGTGATGAGTTCAGCTCACGTATATTATGCCCTAATAAGTGGTCTCACACATACCACTGGGCATCTTATTAACTCTTCATGGCCAGACGAAAGCAGACATGCAGGGGCTTGTTGTGCAGCTGGAATACTGCTGAGATGAGAAAAGACTATGGCCTCGATGCATCATTTGCTGGGTTCTAAGTCACTATTCTTTTTTGTTTTGTGATATTTGTTGCTGTTTTGTGCACCCAAAAAATTCTTCAGATTGATGTGGTTCATGAGGTTTGTGCACAGTAAAAAAAATGGTATAAATCTAACCTTTTTTTCAGCCGTATAGTGCAAAAGCTACAAAATGAAGCAAACAAACCAAGTAACATTTTTTTGACTTGCATCAACTCATGGCAGAGAGGGAAACTTTTCAAAAAGTCTTAAATGATGAATCCGCCGAAAACATCTGGAAACCCTCAAAATAGAGAACATTAGTGATCGAGCACTAAACTGTGCTCCGTTCTCTAATCGATCGGGCACTCGGATGGGCTCAACTCAAGTAAAGATATAATGGAAGTCAATGGGAAATTCAAGCATTTTTCCGGAAGACCCTAATAGAAGTGCTGGGGGGGGCAGTAAAATTGCTTAAATGAATGTACAATGGTGTCAAAGTATTAGGGTATGTGTAAATGTTGAGTATTTGGAGAAATTTCTGCTGTTTTGGCAGGAAAAACGCATTGACAATAATGTTTGCTGCGTTTTTTATGCTTTTTTTGTGTGCGTTTTTCACTTGCGCTTTTTAAGCATCTTTGAACCTCAATGAATGCTATAGAGATATGTAATGGATACAGATAAACATTAGATAGATAGGTAGATAGATAGATAGATAGATAGATAGACAGAGACAGATAAATATATAGACATAGAGACAAACATATACACAGACAGTCATATAGACAGAAAGACATATAACCGCACCCCCAAACATATAATAACATTGCACCATGTGGAGCTTGTTTGACATCTTTTTATGTTTAAATGAATGAAAAAAACGTAGGGGATCCCCCCTATTTTTGATAACCTGCAAAGGTGAAGCAGACACCTGGGGGCTGATATTATCAGGCTAGGAAGGTCCATGGTTATTGGGTCCTTCCCAGTCTAAAAATTCCAGCCCGCAGCCATTGCAGAAGTGGCTTATCACATTATATTCGCTTTGGCTCTACCCAATTGCCCTGATGCAGTCGAAATCAGGGTAATGGCTTATGGGTTTGAAGTCAGATTTGTTATATCAACTGGCATCAAGTCCTGGTGTTAGTAGTGTAGAGGGATTTATCAGTCACCCCCATTACTAGCTCAGTAAGTTAAAAGAAAAAAACACAAGCAAACTACAACTGTAGCCCTGGTTGAGCAATATATCAAAAACTCAAAAGCCATAAAGATCCTAAGTAGTCCCCTGAATCTGACGTAGTCCACAAACAGAAACCTAAAAGACATAAAAAGAGAGAAAAAAAGGCAAAATACTATCCTCATTAAACAATTTATTTAAAAATAATCCCCACAGCTCTGATGTAGTCCTTACGCGTAGACCTGTGCAAAATAAAGATCCATTAATCTGAATACCTGAGAAGTGATCATTGGCGCGGCTCAAAAAAACCCTATTTTCCTCTATTGTTCTCTGTTATCTGCAGTCTGGGTTGCTGCTGCCTTGATCAAAACTTTCCATGCCTGCATAGTAGTTGTGACGTTCACAACTTCACTTGGTGAGTATTACTGCTCCCTGTCTCTACCCCGTGTGTTATTGGGGTAAAACCCTATTGCGCTTCTTCTCCACAGCTTTTTACTCATCTGACGTAGTCCTTGGCGTTCCCACAAGTCCACCAATTCTATAGTATAACCTATAGTGCCTAGTACTGAGAGTGACGCTTCACACTTCACTTCCAGTCAGGCTGCACTTTGCAATGAATGGCGACTGTGACAAGCGGTGATCACGTTAGTAACATTATGGCTCAATACCGCTTTTGCCGCGTCACATAGGGCAGCGCGAGACATGGAATTATCTCACGAGCGGTGACGTTAAGGCAGGTACTGAGTTATTTATTAGTTACTATCCCTCTTCCACCAGCTACCCCTAAACTGAATGCAAGTAACAGCAATTTTACTAGAAAAAGGACAGTATGTAGTCCTGAAAAAGGAATTTTGTTTTAATGGTGCAGCAGAGGTGTGCGATATGACTGCTCTAATATAAGCTCTCCCTCCTAGGTCACCTCTCCAGGAACTGTTTTCAGAGGAGTCACTGGGTCTAAGGGGTACTTTACACGCTGTGACATCGCTAAAGATTTATCGTTGGGGTCACGGTGTTTGTGACGCACATCCGGCGTCGTTAGCGGCAATGCAGCGTGTAACACGTACGAGTAACCTTAAAAAAAACGTTGGTTTTGGAGAAGTCGTCCAAACACCAAAAATCGTTGTCTCGTACATAGCGATGTTGTTCCTCGTTTCTGCGGCAGCACACATCGCTATGTGTGACACCGCAGGAGCGACGAACATCTCCTTACCTGCCTCCACCAGCAATGTGGAAGGAAGGAGGTGGGCGGGATGTTACGTCCCGCTTATCTCCGCCTCTCCGCTTCTATTGGCCGGCCGCCTAGTGACACCGCAGTGATGTCGCTATGACACCGAACGCACCTCCCCCTTGAGGGAGGGATTATTTGGCAGTCACAGCGACGTCACTGATCAGATATGTGCGTGTGACGCTGCCGTAGCGATAATGTTCGCTACAGCAGCAATCACCACATATCGCTGGAACGACGGGGGCGGGTGCTATCGCGCTCGACATCGCTAGCAATCGCTAGCGATGTCGCAGCGTGTAAAGTACCCCTAATATAAGACCCGATGATGCGATGCTACCGGCCAACCAGCATGGCTACGGCATTACTGTGTGCAACCTCTGCATGTTGATTGTCTGTCAAACAGCTTCAAAACATGCAGGTCAGGGAGTCAAGCATGGCACTCGACCACCCATGATACTCGATCGAGTAGTGAGCGTGAATAAGCACCCTGATGCTCGATTCAGTATTGAGCAGTGACGAGCACGCTTGCTCATCACTAATGAACATAAAAAACAAAGGTGAAGACATAAAACAGACTGCAAAAAAAGCAAATTAAAAAAGAATAGGGCACAAATGAACAACAGGCCATAAATTTTGCTCCAGTGTCACTGCGCCATCCACATCGCGTCATTGTGTCTTCTGGAAACAGTTTAGAGAGAGTTGATCTAGAAGGGAGAGATTAGATTAGAGCAAGGTTTATACACTTGCACCCGTTAGTGCCTGTAATGTGGCACTAAAGGATGTTTTTAGCCTTGTTTAATGTAATAAATATATACATTAAAAAAAACAGCGTTGGGTCCCCACTATGTTTGATAACCAGCCAAGGTAAAGCAGACAGCTGCGGGCTGGTATTATTATACTGGAAAGGCCCCAGTAGAGTAGTCCATTAGATTCTGGCGCTTTGCCCGGCGCTTCCTGATTGCCCTAGAGCAATCAGGATAATATTTTTGGAGGTTGATGTCAGCTGTGTAATGTCGCATCATCCCAGGGGTTAGTAATGAAGAGGTGTAAATCAGACACCCCAATACTAAGCCAGTAATGCAAAAAAATACACACAAGATATAGGTTTATTTGAATAAAGACTCCTACACACTATTCCTCAATTACCAATTAATTACCATTATCATGTTCCCATGAAGCTCCCGCTTTGTAGTCTACGATCCCCTAATACATCTCCAGCGATTGTGAATAGCAGTAAAGTACAGCTCTTCACAGGCGTCGGGTAGTGATGACAACTCTCATCAGTGTAGTA
The DNA here is from genome assembly GCF_048569485.1 of Anomaloglossus baeobatrachus. Classification (NCBI taxonomy): domain Eukaryota; kingdom Metazoa; phylum Chordata; class Amphibia; order Anura; family Aromobatidae; genus Anomaloglossus; species Anomaloglossus baeobatrachus. The sequence goes on from NC_134356.1 coordinate 569,112,427, forward strand.
AGGTCTCGCCTAGCGCAAGGGTATGAAAAAGGTAAGTCCACGAGATAGAATCAAATGCCCTATCAATATCTAATCCTAACATCATTAACGGTGTTTTACTCGTATTTGCTTTATGTATAATATTTAGGTTTAGTCTAATATTATCTGGTGCTTGTCTTGTTGGGTTAGATCTGTCTTGATCATGGTGAATAAGTGCTGGAAGTATGGTAGTCTACGTTCAAAAGTGAGATAGGTCTATAATTTTTCGTTAGCAATGGATCACAATAGGGTTTAGGTATTACACTTACATGAGCCACATAGAATTCTTGGGGCATCTGATTACCCAATAATAGCATGTTCACAGCAGTATTATTAGATAATATATTTCTTACATTGCAACAGCAATGACTATAAGGCTATAATCACTGCCTAGATGCCTCTAATACACTATCCCTTCTCCAGCAGCGAGCCCCAAACTAAATGCAGCTAACAGCATTATTATTAGAGAATTCAATAGATTTTTTACATTGCAGCAGCAAGAACTGCAAGGCAATAATCACTCTAAAGGGGGCTTTACATTCAACAACATCGCTAACGAGATGTCGTTGGGGTCACGGAATTCGTGACGCACATCCTCATTAGCAACGTTGTTGCGTGTGAAACGTACGAACGACCGCTAACGATCAAGAATACTCACTTAATCGTTGATCGTTGACACGTCGTTCATATCCCAAATATCGTTGCTGGTGCAGGACGCAGGTTATTCGTCGTTCCTGAGGCAGCACACATCGCTATGTGTGACACCCCAGGAACAACAAGCAACACCTTACCTGCGTCCTTCGGCAACGAGATGGGCGTGTCTTTCCTTCGGCTGCTCTCCGCCCCTCTGCTTCTATTGGCCGTCTGCCGTATGACGTCGCTGTGAGACCTGTGTTTTTTCCAATACGTCTCACACTGATGTCACAAGGAACACATCAGTTTACGATACATGTGACACCCGTGCTGCTGGAGAAAAAACGGACATGTCTGCGTGTGTGCATGCAGGGCCACACGGGGTCACACGGTCCGTGTGAAAACACGGACGTGTGAGTAACAGCATTTAATAACATGGGTACGTGTGGCATCCATGTTAAAGACGGATGTCACACGTACCTGAAACACGGACGTCTGAAACCAGCCTAATATACTGTACCTTCTCCAGCAGCCATCCCTACACTGTTTCTGGGGTAAAGTGTGCCGAGCGGGGCTTCACCAGGTCTTATATAGACCCAATGTAGAAATATGGCCGGCCAATCACAATAGTGCCAGTAGCCAACATGTCTACGGCATTACCGTGATTGGCTGGCAATCCCCAGTTTGTTTAATGCTTGAAAAAGAGCCGCAAAATATGCGGGGTGGGGACTAGACCATGGCGCTTGAGCACCAGGGATGAGCATGCCCAAGCACCGTGATGCTCGAACGAGTATCGAGCAGTGGCAAGCACACCCGGCCATCACTAGTGTTTATGTCTCTCTTTCTCTGCAGCTGCTTCTTCTTCTTCATTCTTCGCCTCCTCGAGCATTCGTAGACTTAATGCAATCTGATTCCACAACGAGCTCATGATCTTTTTCCACTGCTTCGTTGGAGACAGATTTTACCAGTGAAGTGAGAGTAAGTGATAAGTGTGGAAGACTGGGCAAAGCGGGAGATTGATGAGTGCAAATAGAGACATTTTTCTGTAGCAAGATACAGTATAAACTTTGTTATTACTGCTTTAAACTAGAGATTTATGGTACAAAATAAACAACGGTTACACTTTACATATTCCATATAGCTTACATAATAGAGAAGTAACTAAAAGTAAACATTCTATATCTTTCTTCAAAACAAGAGGTGTAACTTGGAGCTTCAGAGTCATAATACAAAGTGCCTCCATCTATCATGTGCCATTTATAATACTAATTACTGTATATGGTTAGGAAGCTTTTGTGTCACGAGTGTGTAATGGGTGACAGTCACTCATGTGATTTCTGGCAATAGAAGGTCATAGAATTTGGCTACACAAAATGCTCCCTGACTTTCTATTGTTCATGCTGTCAGTATTCATTGCATTAGTTAGCTTCCTGCTGGGTTTTCATCTCTTCCCCTTTAGGACCCAGCCCTCATTCCATCCAGCTCCTGAATATCAGTATTCTCCATGTGCTTAAATACTCCCTTCAACCCTGGACTTGTGCTGGTGATATTATTCAGTTCATTCAAGCTCTGGTTACAAGCAGGTGGCTTGTACTCATCTGTGGTATCGTTGCTGAACCTTTGCTGAACTTCTATCTAAGTTATCTCTGGATAAGTAGCTGATATATTTTCCCTCTGTGTATCCTCCTTAGGTGTTCTCCAGTGTTTAGTGGGGTTGATGAAGAGCTCATCCTACCCATTTCCTATTCCCATATCCAGCTAGGCGCATAGGTGCAGAACCTATCTAGGGTGGTGAGGGATCAGCAGTAGGTTTCCTCAGGGGTCACCATCTCACCCTTCCCTAGACACAAGGCTTCCCTTCCCTTTTGCCATTTGCTTGGTACTTTCCCATACCTAGCATGACATTTTGGCTCCGTTTAAGCATCAGGTCCAGGGGAAGACAGGGGAAGACATATGGTGCAACGTACAGCTACACAGGGGCCTTAGGCTATGTGCACATGCTGCATTTTTTTTTACCACAAAGATACTGCGTTTTCATCTTTGTGGTGACTACTTTGATCAACATTTTTAGCTTAAAAAAAACGCAGGAGTCCTCCACCCGTCAGACCTCTACAGAAATGAGCCGCGGGATTAGCGCTGACGTCACTCATGTGATGTGCGGTGACACCACAAATCACATGAGTGACGTCACCGCTGATCTCGCGGCTCACTTCAGCCACGGCCTGATATGCGGTCACAAGTGGAGGACTCCTGCTATCACCGCACATCACCTGACTGAAGTCACCGCTGATCTCGCAGCTCAGTTCAGCCAAGGTCTGATTTGCGGTAACAGGTGGAGGACTCCAGTCAGGTGATGTGTGGTGATAGCTGTAGTCCTCCACTTGATACCGCAAATCCAGCCGTGACTGAAGTGCACGCGAGATCAGTGGTGACTTCAGTCAGGTAATGTGCGGTGACAGCTGAGGACACCGCTGATCCCGCGTGGCTCACTTCACTTGCGGCCTGACCCTCACAGAGAGCGGTCCTGCTCTATAGCCGCTCACTGTGATTGTCAGATGTAGCAGAGCTGGATGCGTCGTGGGACCTCATGTGGATTATGTCGGACCTGGAGGGGTGTTTTAGAGGTTAATAAAGTGGTGAAAGACGGAGCTTTTTTGTGTTTTATTTCAAATAAAGGATTTTTTGGTTGATTGTGTTTATTTACTTTCACTTACAGCTTAATGATGAGGGGGTGTCTCATAGATGCCTGCCATCACAAGCTAGGACTTAGTTGCAGCTATGGGCTGCTGCCATTAACTCCTTATTACCCCGATTGCCACCGCATCACGGCAATCGGGATGAGCCGGGAAAAGTTCCAGGACTGTCGCATCTAATGGATGCGGCTATTCTGGGAAGCTGCTGGCTGATATTTTTAGGCTTGGGGGCTCCCAATAACATGGGTTGTCCCCGCCTGAGAATACCAGCCCCCAGCTGTTAGACTTTATCTTGGCTGGTTATCAAAATAGGGGGGGACCACGCGTCGTTTTTTTAATTATTTATTTATTTACTTAATTTACTGTACGATATGGACCCACCCACCGGTGGCTGTGATTGGCTGTAGTCAGACAGCTGTCACTCATTGTGGGGGCAGGTCTGCCTGCAACCAATCACAGCCTCCGGTGAGCAGGTAAGGAGTGAATATGTTATGAGCCTAATGAGCAACCGGCTCTGGAAGATGAAAGAGCTGCTGCGGCAACAGTGTGACAGCCACCCAGTGATCGGTGAGTATGGAGCGCTTGCTCCTACCCCTTCTGGTCCCCATAGACTTTATATGGGTAGCAGTATCTGGCCAAATACCAGCTCTATCTAAATGCAGGGACAAAACGTAAAAAGAATTGAAATGCACAGAAATGCAGCTAAAAAAACCTGCAATGTGCGGACAGCAAAAATGAAATCTTAGGCTATGTGTCCTCGGGCGCTCGTACCTGCGGATGTATCCGCTGGTACGAGCGCATGTTTCCCGCAGCTGCCCGCCGGCGTCCGCAGCTATTTTTAGCTGCTAGATTACAGCGGAATAGCTGCGGGAAACATGCGGACATTCATGCGGCTTACCTGCGGACGTCCCGGCCTCTTATCTCCATAGCGGAGGGCCGGGACATCCGCAGGAAATTCCGCATGAATAATTGTCATGCAATTATTCATGCGGATGCCTACATCCGCAGCATGGTTGGCAGCTGCACTTTCCGCAGCGTGGACACAGCACTCCCCATGTCCCATAGGATAACATGAGGAGTGACTGTACATACTAAAACCTGCGGATTTATCTGGAAAATCCAGAAAAATCCGCAGGTTTTCCGCGGCAAAATCCGCAGAAACAAGATCCCGTGGGCACATAGCCTTATAGACTTTGCTGGGGAAGGAGATTCATGCAGTTTTTAGAACAAAAACGCATCCAAAAAACGAGCAAAAAACGCAACGTGCGCACATAGCCTAAGAGGTAAGAGGGCTTACTACCACCCCCAAAGCAGCACATAGAGCTCATTATGATGAACTTTTGGACTGCAAAGGGCCAAATTGCTGTTCTTGCGCAGGGGTCCTCTCCTATTTCTGTCTAGACTAATCAAGACCCAAGTGCACCTGTTACTAAAACACCTCCTACAGTACACCTCTATGGAAAAAAAACAACTCATGATAATTGCATTTTCAGCACCATGCTTTGCAAAATTAGCCCTTTATAGAAAAAAAAAACTTTATTGCTGACCTTATGGGTATTCCCATCTTCAAGATCCTAACCCAATATGTAGTAGGTGTAATAATAATGATGTTAGCAAATACCTCCAAATAGAAATTTCTCAGAACAATGAAGCTATAGAAATAATTATGTGGAATTCTGATTGAAATTTTATACTTGTAAGAATTTTAATAATATTTGAATAAAAATTAATATTTTAATATTCAGTTATTTCTATAGCTTCATTGTTCTGAGAAATTTAATCAGACTCGGTGTGTATTGTTATATTTTGAAGCTTTTCCACCTAGTGGGGAAATAGCACTAATATGAGCATTTTTTGATGAAATCTCCAAATATAAATGTAGCATAGGCTCCTGAGTAGCCATGTCTCTTACCTCATGTGCAAGGCATTACAGTAGCTCAGGTATCCATGGTTACGACCACATGAGTGGTCATAACCTAAGCTACTTTAATGCCCTGCATATGAGGTAAGTAACATAGCTAACCAGGAGCCTAAACTACATTTCTAATTAGAGGTATTGGCTAATATTACTATTATTATATCTACTATATATGCCGATGGGATCTTGGAGATGGGAATACTGTACTTCTTTAAATCTTTAAAGGGAACCTGTCAGCAGAAATTTTGCAATAAACCTAAAATATTCCCCCTCTGCAGCTCCTGGGCTGCATTCTGGAAAGGTTCCTGTTTCTATTGTGCCCCCTTTGAGACCAAAATAAAGACTTTATAAAGTCTTACCTTTTTGTATGCAAATCTATTTTTATGTACACGGGGGCGGGCTCTCTTGCGTCCATTAGTCGCCAACCTGCCGCTTTACACCGTCCCCCATCGCTTATTTCCATAACTGAGGACGCCGCCCAGTGCTCCCGAGGTCTCGCGCATGCGCCGTGCCACTCTCACGGGACTGAGCACTGTGCACAGTGTGACCTCTGGTGACGTGATTGCGCAGGAGTGAGATTATGGGCCGCGCTGTGATTGTCATCAGCAAGTACCCGCCCATAATCTCGTGTCCGCGCTTTCCCCTCTGCCTCCACCGTTCTGTGCAAGTGCTGGCCAGATGAACCCACGTCACCTCTTACCCATCTTTCCCTGGAGCAGGAAATAGATGAGAGGAGTGGAGCAGCATAACGGTGGAGGCAGAGTGAAAAGCGTGGGCACGAGATTATGGGCGGGTACTTGATGACAATCACAGCGCGGCCCATAATCTCACGCCTGCGCAATCACGTCACCAGCGGTCACACTGCACGGTGCTCACTCCCGCGAGAGTGGCACTGGGCATGCGCGGGGACCTCTGGAGCACTGGGCGGCATCCTCAGTTATGGAAATGAGCGATGGGACGCGTTAAAGTGGCAGGAGGGCGACTAACGGACGCAAGAGAGCCCGCCCCTGTGTACATAAAAAAAGATCAGCATACAAAAAGGTAAGACTTTATAAAGTATTTATTTTGGTCTCAAAGTGGGCACAATGACAACAGGAACATTGCTAGAATGCAGCCCAGGAGCTGCAGAGGGGGAATCTTTTAGGTTTATTGCAAAATTTCTGCTGACAGGTTCCCTTTAAGCAACCATATATAAACATCGCTACCATCAGCCTTCATCTACTATTACTTTATTACCCTTTTACCAGTAAGTAAACTACTTTTAATTTGAAAAGAGTAAAAGTTTAGCCTGAACTTATCCTCTTTTCTCATGGCCTTAGGGGCTGGATGGCTAATTTTAGCCTGGGGGGCAAGCACATAAGAGTGGCCCATGAATCGCAGCCCATCAGTATCATAATTACCTCCAGCTGCTTCATAAATTAGAGGTAACAAGGCTTTAACAAGGCAAAACTTGGTGTGTTGTTGCAACTGCACACGTATGCAATTACCGGTAATATATTTTGCTGTCTGTAAGAACGCGATCCAGTAGGTGTTGCAGTGGTCAGTGATCATATCCTCATAACTACGGTAGTTATCTAATATGTGAAATATCCGCATCCCAAATTAGAAATCTTTAAAAAATTAACCATACAAGGATATCATCAAGTCAGACAGACTCTATACAGAGACACCTTCACCAAAGATATTCCGCTATCTTTCGTAAAGATGAAAAATTTATATTCTCCTCTAAAAAAAACAAGTCCATCTAAAGCAGAATATAATTGACATATACAGCTGGATCTCAATAAATTAGAATATCATCAAAAAGTTAATTTATTTCAGTAATTTTATTATTATATAGGGTCATTACACACAGAGTGATCTATTTCAAGTGTTTATTTCTGTTAATGTTGATGATTGTGGCTTACAGCCAATGAAAACCCAAAAGTCATTATCTCAGAAAATTAGAATATTATATAAGAATAACTGGAAAAAAAAATTTAAAATCAGAAATGTTGGCGCCTACTGAAAGTATGCAATACTTGGTCAGGGCTCCTTTTGCATGAATTACTGAATCAATGCGGCGTGGCATGGAGGTGATCAGACTGTGGCACTGCTGAGGTGTTATGGAAGCCCAGGTTGCTTTGATAGCAGCCTTCAGCTCATCTGCATTGTTGGGTCTGGTGTCTCTCATCTTCCTCTTGACAATACCCCATAGATTCTTTATGGGGTTCAGGCGAGTTTGTTGGCCAATCAAGCACAGTGATACGGTGGTTATTAAACCAGGTATTGGTACTTTTGGCAGTGTGGACAGCTGCCAAATCCAGCTGGAAAATGAAATTTCCATCTCCAAAAAGCTTGTTGGCAGATGAAAGCATGAAGTGCTGTAAAATTTCCTGCTAGACGGCTGCGCTGACTTTGGTCTTGATAAAACACAGTGGACCTACACCAGCAGATGACATGGCTCCCCAAACCATCACTGATTGTGGAAACTTCACACTAGACCTCAAGCAGCTTGGATAGTGGCCTCTCCACTCTTCCTCCAGACTCTGCGACCGCGATTTCCAAATGAAATGCAAAATTTACTTTCATCTGAAAACAACACCATGGGCCACTGAGCAACAGTCCAGTTCTTTTTCTCCTTGGTCCAGGTAAGACGCTTCTAGCATTATCTATTGGCCTTAAGTGACTTGATACAAGATATGTGACACTTGTAGCCCATGTCCTGGATACGTCTGTGTGTGGTGGCTCTTGACGCACTGACTCCAGCAGCAGTCCACTCCTTCTGAATCTCCCTCAAATTTTTGAATGGCCATTTCTCAACAATCCTATCAAAGCTGCGGTTATCCCGCTTGCTTGTGCATCTTTTTCTACCACACTTTTTCCTTACACTTTCCATTAATACTCATATGCTTGGATACAGCACTCTGTGAACAGCCAGCTTGTTTAGCAGTGACCTTCTGTGGCTTACCCTCCTTGTGGAGTGTGTCAATGACTGCCATCAGGACATCTGTCAAGTCAGCAGTCTTCCCCATGATTGTGTAGCCTACTGAACAAGACTAAGGGACCATTTTAAGTGCTTAGGAAGCCTTTGCAGGTGTTTTGCGTTAGTTATTCTAATTTTTTTGAGATAATGACTTTTTGGGGTTTCATTGGCTGTAAGCCATAATCACCATCATTAACAGAAATAAACACTTGAAATAGATCACTTTGTGTGTAATGACTTTATATATATATATATATATATATATATATATATATATATATATATATATATATATATATATATGTTTCCCTTTTTGTATTGAATTACTGAAAAAAATTAACTTTTTGATGATATTATAATTCATTGAGATGCACCTGTAGCTGCACCGTTTTTTAAATTACAGCGTTAATCTAACCTAGAACTAGCTTACACTGGCCATTAACCCTTTGACGACCAAGGACATACTGGTACGTCCTTGGCTGCTTCCCTCTGGTTACTGTGGGCTTCAGCGGTGAACCCGCAGTATTCCCCACACGTCTGCTGATCTGATCTGATCAGCATATGTAGCGCCCCACGGGGCAGGTGCATTTAACCTACTTGTCACCGGGCCGTCGACTGTCGTCGTCACGGGTGGCCTAGCCCGACTCCGTTGCCCCAACGCGTACAGAAGATGGAAGGACTCATACACAGAAACACCGGTTCTGACCTCTGAACTATCCGGGATCCGCTGGAGCCCATGACAGCAGAATGAGGCATCCCAAGGGCGGTGACATCTCAGTGAGTAAAGAACTTTAACTGCAACCTCTGTGTCGTCCAGTCCTTCCGCACCCTGCGCGCCTTTAATAGCGTGGACTAATACTCCCAACCTCCCTGTGGGCCTGAGCTCTGCCTGTGGAGAGCTGTACCAATCTGGCTGCACTACCATCTGCCCTCAGAGGAAACCTCTTGCAGTGTCCGCTCCCATTTTAGCCACACACCACAGGTGGCGTCACGAATAACTACTATCCCCATCATTATCCCCCGCCATTTATTGACACCGCCGGGCTCATGGAACCAGCCCTAGTCACTGTGACATCCCACCTCCTGCACCAGCCCGGTGCCGAGTAACCGTTCGGACCCCGTGGGCACGTCAGGTGATGCAGCGGCAAGAAGTTTCAGCATCTTTTTCTGCTCTCTCCCCTTCTGGGCCCTGTTATGTCCTAGCCTGGCTTTAGCACATTATAGATGGCGGTGCATATATAATCTGTGATGTCCTGTAGTCAGTGTGTACCGCCCCGCGGGCTCGGCTGCGAGCGCCGAGCCGCTCGGATCCGTGCTCGCAAGGTGGGTGGCTCGAGCTCCTCACGGACCCAGGGGTCACGTCGCTCTGCAAGGGAGTTGGCGCTACACGCAGGGACTTGATGGGGAGTTCCACGGCCGGGGCCGCGGTGGTTTGGTATGGGATGTAAGTTCGTGATGCCACCTACGGGTTGTGGTGAATGAATGGACACCACCGCTGCCGTTAACTAGGCCTCCCGGGGACGGTGTTGCGCAGCTTGGTGTTGACCCCTCCGTGGGTAGGGGAGCGATGGTCCCGGGGGCCCGAGGGAGGTGCTGAGGCGTGGGAGCGGGTGCGTGCTGGGTGCTGATGCGGTGCGGTGCGCGGCACGAAGGCACTGGTGTACTCACTATGACACAATACACTGGAGTCTCTGTTAAACCAAACGGGGTGATGAACGGGGCCCGCAGCCGGCTGCAGCTTCTCCCAGAAGAGGTTGGTGGTTTCCGCCTTTCTCCTGCACCTCTTTGTATGAATGTTTTGACTCCTATGCCTAAGCAACGGTAGTCCGCTCCCCGACTTGTATATGCTGTAGGAGCCCGCTTGCCCGCAGACGCTGGCCCTTTGGGTCTCTATGCTTTGGCAGTGGCTTTACCCTGTATGGTTGGGCTGTTGTCTTCTAACAGGTCTTGTGTGGGATAGGTCCTTAAGTCCAGTCCTCAATCAGTTGATTTGACTCGGCCCTGTCGGTTCAGGGCTTTGTACTGGGTCTGAGTACCCCTCCTGGTGCTCCGGTTTCCAATCGGTACCCCGGTTCAGTACCGGCGGGCCACCACCCGACCCCGGTCCCTACAGTTCCACCGGCTGTAATCCCAGCTCCTGCAGGCGGCCACCACCATCTGCCTCCTTGCCAAAGGTGATTGGGCTCCGACCCAGCCACCAGAGTAGTCTGTTGGCAGGCCTGGACACATGTCTGCCCTTGAACTTGACTTCTCTCTACTCTGCACTACAACTTGTGTGTTTGTTTTCCCGCCTCCAGGCCTGTGAACTCCTCGGTGGGCGGAGCCAACTTCCTGGCTCCGCCCCCCTGGTGTGGACATTAAACCTGGAGGGTGGTGACAAGGGTTTCTTGGTTGGCTGCTGTCACCTAATCAGGGAGGGTGTGTGTGTGTGTGTGTGTGTGTGTGACTACCTGGGACGACCTGACTAGTCCAGGGCATCACAAGTGCAGGATCAGTCCTGTGCAGACACTGTATAGGCAGGTCTGCAGCAGTTGTATCTGGAGCACAGTGAGATTTATGGCAGCAGTTTGATCATTCATACAGATCAGGAGGCGATGACCTCAGGATCCTGCCCTGGACATGAGGAGAAGAGCAGCATCCGGCCACCTCCTCACTGAACAAACAACACAAGTATCAATCCCCCATCACGATCTAGAGACCTTACGAGGACACAATGATGTCCAACTTCCCCCACTGCTCACTGAAGCTCCTCCCTGCAGGCAGAAGAAGACAGTGTGACGTGGGTAGTGTTTGCTGTGGTATGATGCAGCCGGCCGGCACATGTTACCATTCCAAGATACAGTGCCGGTCCGCTGTCTCTAAATCAGCAGACAACTGGGTGGCGCTTAGCAACTGCTTGGGGACCGACTCGCGGACATTTGCTCCTCTGCCTGCCCAGTCTGTCCCATTGCCCCATAGTAACTGCATGATCGGGGGCTCTCCTACTTATATAATGTGCAAGTCTTTTCTCTATTGGCCAATTTATATCCTCGTTTGATCATTTATAATGTAATGGATTATTCAATTAAATACACTATAACTAGAGGCCTTACTTGGGGCTCTTTCTTCTGCTCCACTATTTGCCCACTTCAGTTATACTGTACAGATAGCTTGTTAATAATAGTAAAATACGACTCTGAAGAATATTTGTATGCTGCATTTATTGTGCATGATTGCAGTGTATGACATATTCAGAATGCATTGTTCATTAAATGATAATCATTTCTTTCTAATTACTTTGGTTAATAGAACACCCAGATTGAATTTGGTCTGGTGCACTCCTTCAGGCTCTTTGTATCCCAATGAGGGATTTGTAAAACTCAAGGTAACTTGTTTGCATTGACTGTGAGAAGTAATTCTCTAACTATAGATGATGAGATCGCAGACAATGCTATTATACACTGGAGCAGCTTCTATTCCTGAACCATGACAAAAAGCACATTTTCACATTTCCAAATTTTAAGCAAATTCCTCTATGGATACTAATATATGACATACAGATCATGAAAGAACGACTTTGGGTTGGCTATTCCGTGTGATCTCAGTAAGCGTTTCATGATGAAGACTGGTGAATCTTTGGATCTACGATTAGAAAGGTCAGAATTTTACACCGCTCTCCTCTAATGAATTGTTCAGGCCCACCAGACACATGAATGCCTAATAACCTGTGATATTATTGGTGTCAGTGCTCATCCTGCTTTTCCAGCTGTTAATTCTACCAGCCATTTGAAGTTCACCAGCAGGAGAAGAAACAAATTGCTCTTCCTAATGACAAAGCAAGTTTTAACAATTTCTTTGCAGACTAAAACTTTTCACAGAATTGTATGAATGAACCAAGTATAGTCAATACCACTCCTTGGTACAGCAATTGTAATTCTGGGGTTCTTCTACGCTGGCAAATTGTCTAGCTCAGTGGATCGTCTGTCACGATGTGACTACAGGTGTCAAGCAAGGTACAAGGGGAGTCCCATTGAGCAGTGCAACACAGCAGGATCACCAGAGTAATGTCACACCGGGAGAGTGGAGGACCCCCGAAGAGCAACGCGACGCAACATAAAGGGTGCACAAAGGAAATGATGCAACAATAGGCCTTGGTGCTAGGGAGAGGATATCGGGGTCACTTCCTAACACCCCCATCAAGGCTTATCCCTGCACTCTCTAACATCCCTAGACAGGTTCTTGCCCTGAAAGCTAATAATCACGTGCCTAGGCCCTCACTGGCCCTGAGCTTACAATTACTAGTGAAGATTAGTGAGATGCTAGTCTCGCCATTACAATTCAACAACACAAGGAAGGTAAGATAAACAGGTAAACAAAGACACAACAAAAATGTGGCACCCCTGAGGCTTCAGTCGCCACAGGGTACTGCACCTCGGTCGAGGTGCGGTATTTATCCCGGGTACAGAGGAGGTCATTGCCAGTAACCACCACAATCCACATAACACACAGTCAGTTGCCCTCCCATTGGGTTAGGGTAGGGTTCTGGGTGTGGCCATAACAAAGTAGTGGACCTCCTGCCCACTAGTTTAGCGACCCGGGGGAGGAGCGAGACACTGAGGAGTAGGCGACACAGATACACAGAGAGTGAGAGAGACACGGAAGTGACCCAAGTGAGGGGTGGGGAGAAGACAGTCGCTGAGGAGAGACCTGCGCCATAGCTCCCTCAGGATCGAGCGCAGACAACAGGGTGCCGAGCCCTAGGCTGTGTGGGTACTGCAAGTCCCGGCAGAATCTTCAGGGCAGGATATTGTAAGTCTCCTAGCCCACACAAAGTGCCCGGGGCACAGCAGCATACTAGAGCCAGGAGCCGTGACCAAAGAGCGGCACCAGTAAAGGACTCAAACTGCCTGCCATACGGGTGAGAAGCGGAGCCAATACAGAGGGTCCCAGCATTACTTCAAGCCGCAGGGACCCACACAACACAGCACAAGTAGGAAGGACTCACAGAGGGAAGCACCGGGTCTGACCTCCGAACTATCCAGGATTGGCTGGAGCCCATGACGGTGAGTCTCATCTGTCCAAAGGCGGTGACATCTCAGTGAGTAAAGAACTATGACTGTAACCTCTGTGTCGTCCAATCCTTCCTGCACCTTACCATCACCTTGGCTGCACAGCAGCAGGGGACTACTAATCCCAACATCCCTGGGGCCTGAGCTCTGCCTGTGAAGAGCTGCACCAACCAAGCTGCGCTACCATCTGCCCCAGAGGATACCTCCCGCAGCGGTGGCTCCTATATTAGCTGCAAAACCACAGGTGGTGTCACAAATTCTCCCCTGTAAATAACCCCTCCATCTTTATTGACAACGCCGGGGTCACGGAACCGGGCATGGCCGCTGTGACATCCCAACCCCCATGCACCGGCCTGGTGATGAGTAACCCCCCAGACCCCGTGGGCGCATCAAAAAGAACTCCCCAGATTCTTCCATAGGAAACCTCACAGCTGCAAAAGTAATGACACCATAGCTATACAGCGATAAGCTCCTTCAACATGGTCAGTATAGGCATGAGCTATAGCCGGCATATAGAGGCATGAGGTGCGGATATCTATAGCACAAGGAAGTGCCTGCAGCTGAGGTTACAACTACCTCTTAGATCACAGAAGGATAGAAATGCACCTTAACCCCTTCAGTACTGGACGGAATTAAAATACGCTCCAACTCAGGGTAAATGACGAGCGGACACTAAAGCAGATCTGTGATCCAAATGCACAATGACTTTTTGATCCCAAGTCACCCCAGGATCACATCACGGTGTGACACATTCGTGACATCATCAATTTCAAGAGGCTGTTTCAGTACAATTTATTTATTCTGATAAACGCCTTAATGAACTCCTGGCAAACAGCTGTATATGCTGAGGTAAGTTGTCTTTAGCTCATCCACTATCTTGACCACCACAAAGAAATGTTTATCTTCATTGAGATGAATTGCTGAGCATGTGATATTATATTGAGTGCTCAAATCCACTAGAAAAAGAGCCATTACTTTTAAATGTGTAGAGATGAGAAAATTGATCCATAACTACACAAATTCTATATGAATCTCCCCAAAGTTTTTTTATTCTGGTTTTTGGCCCTCACCTGTCCTTATGACCCCAGGGACAATGACATACATACGCGGTCAAATGGGGAGTGACATTAGTCATTGACCTTGGTGGGGATAATGAGCTTCACTCCTCTTATGTAAGCACTGGCTCCAGCACAAGAAAACAACACCGAAAACTGGTGTGGAGGACCAGGGCGCAGCGGAGGAGGAAGTGTAGCTCCCAGGGAAGGGGGTACTCGGTCCCGGGCAGAATATACCGTTATGGATGTCACTTTGGTGGCCGTTGCCCAGTTCCGTACCCTGGGCCCCTTTTATAAGGAGGTATATTTACAGGGGAAAATAGAGTTAATGTCATGTGACGCCACCTATGGGTCGCGGTTAAGGATGGAGAACCGCCGCTGCTAAATGTGGGTACTCTAAGAGCTGGTGGTGATTGCAGCAATGGTGTTAGGCCCTCCAAAGGTAGGGCCATGCCTGGGAGATTATAAAGGGGCAATAACGGAGACCACACCAGGTTGTCTTTAACAGTCTCTACACACTCAGGCCTTTGGATTACTGGTTCAGGTCACAGGAGCATCAGTGCCAATGTAGTGACCCAGGTTTCTCTGTCCCCGGCACTCTCCGTTGGTTGAGTCCCCGTAGCGTTTGGCGCCCGACTGTCCTTTTTGGGGTACAGTCTCCGTACGGTGGGCAGTGCGGACCCTGTGGGGAGGTAAGAGTCCGAACTCCACTCCTAGTTTACTGCTGATGCCCCCAGATTATTTGGTTCGGTGAAGTCCGTGAAGGTGTCCTCACCGGGCGGGTATTTATCAAGCCGTGTAGAATTGGCGCCTGGTCTAGGGCCCTGTGCCCCATGCGTACTCCGGTCCCAGCGGTATCTACGGTACCCGTCCTGGCGACCTCTCTCCTGTGCTCCCGGGTCACCGCTGCACGGACCCAGCTCAGGCACGTCCGCACACCTCTCCTGTGTGCCACACTCTCTCAACTACTGACTGACTGCTGACCCCTCCCAACAGGCTGGCCAATCCCAGGGACTCGTTCCTTTCCATGGCGACCATCTCCTTACATGGTTAACCCTCTATGCCCAGTGTGGAGGGGAGAACTTTGGATTTTGGTTGAGCTTTGATGGTATCGGCACTAATACTCTAGGTCCCAGGGGGTAGGTCCTGCATCCCGTAGAGCAGGGGTCTCAAACTCGGCTGGGTGTATGGGCCGCACAGAGGAAAAAAAATAATTTGGGGGGCCACATTCTTTGCAGTACAAAGTGACATTTTTATTGGTACCATATATATATTTTTTTACACACCTTTGGATCACTGATTTTGAACATTTTTCACTTGCTTATTATAACAAATGTGCACATTCTTTAATTAAATATATAAAAAAAAAATTTTGATGGTAAAAAAAAAAAAATGTCATGCCTTATTTTGAGTTTTGTTTTGTTTTTTTTTTACATTTTATCCCTTTCTTGTAACTAATAGTGTTACAATTAGCACTATATAGGAATTTTGGCCAACATCTTTTAGTAATGTAGTAATGTTCCCCATGTTGTTGTAATGTGCCCATCCTTGTCCCCTTGTAGTATTGTGCCCCATCTTAGTCCCCATCCTACAGTAATGTACTGATCCTTGTCCCCTATTGTAGTAATGTGTCTCATCCTTGTCCCCATCTTGTAGTAATGTGCCAATCCTTATCCCCATCTTGTAGTAATGTGCCAATCCTTGTTTCCAACCTTCATTAGTAATGTCCCCAGCCTTGTCCCCATCTTATCGTAATGTGCCCATCCTGTAGTAATGTGTCCATCATTGTCCCCATCTTATAGTAATGTTTTCCCATTCTTTTTCCCCTTGTAGCAATCTCCCTATCCTGTAGTACTGTTCCCATCATATAGTTGTCCCATTGTGTAGTACTGTGCCAATCCTATAGTAATGTCCCTATCCTATAGTAATGTGCTAACCTTGTCCCCATCTTATTATAATGGCCCCATCCTATAGTAATGTACGCATCCTATAGTAATGGGCCTATCCTTGCCCCCATCCTATAGTAATGTCCCTATCTTATAGTACTGTCTCCAGCCTTATCCCTATGCTATTGTAATGTTTCCCATCCTTGTTCCCTTGTAGCAATGTCCCTATCCTGTAGTACTGTTCCCATCATATAGTAATGTCCCCAGCCTTGTCCCCATCCTTTAGTAATGTCCCCAGCCTTGTCCCTATCCTATAGTAATGTTTCCCATCCTTGTCCCCTTGTAGTAATGTCCCTATGCTGTAGTACTGTGCCCCATCCTAGTCCCTATCCTATAGTAATGTCCCCAGCCTTGTCCCCATCTTATAGTAATGTCCCCAGCCTTGTCCCCATCCTATAGTAATGTCCCCAGCCTTGTCCCTATTCTATAGTAATGTCCCCATCCTGTAGTAATGGGTGGGGGGGGCAGTGGCGGCGGTTGAAAGTGGGCAGTGGCGGCGGCGGATCGGATGCAGTGATGGCTGCAGCTGAAAGGGGGCAATGGCTATAACTTACCGATCGCTCTCCTCAGCTGCCACAGACCCCGGAGTGAAGCTGAGGGGAGCAGTCTCCGGCCCCAGATCCACAGTGATTGGAGAGATCGGTCTCAAGGCTAGTCTCTCCAATCAGAGCTGGAGGCGGGTGAAGCAGAGGTCACCCAGCTCCAGCCAATGATCAGTGCTACAGCTGCACTGATCATGGCTGGATTTCAATGTTTCAGCCATTTTCAATGGCTGAAACATTACAGTGGCTGTGATTGGCTGAGCGGCGTTCGTCAGCCAATCACAGCCTCCGTAGGTCCGGGGAGGAGGCACCACCCCTCCTGAGGTCAGGCAGAGGTCCCCTCCTCCCCGAATCTAAGGTATTTGCAGCGATCGCAGCCACCAGGACTGCGATTTCGCCATGACATACTAGGTACATCATGGGTCCTTAAGTACCAGGGAGCCATGACGTACCCTGTACGTCATAGGTTGCTAATGGGTTAATGTGCCTTCCTTCACATACACACGAAAAAAAACCCACCATTCTTCTCACCTGTCTCGCGTTCCCTCGGCTGCCTCATCTCTGCTTCTTGCTGTCTGCAGGCTGTGCCCCCGGTGACTATCGCGGCCGGTGCAGGGGCCGCAGCCACTGTCAAACATTCATCTGACATAAAGCGGAGACAGTGGCTGCGGCCCCTGCACCGGCTGCGATAGTGAACAGTGGCACGGGCCTGCGGGCCGCACGAAGCAGCCTGAGGGGCCGCATGTGGCCCACGGCCCGCGTGTTTGAGACCTCTGCCCTAGAGGATGCAGTTCCCTGTAGTGCCCTGAGTGTCTTAGGGGTGCTACATTCCCCCTTGGTTAAACACAGCACGTCCTAGGGCTGTAAGCAAAATAGACTTCTATTGTAACCGGAATGGAAAAAGTTAAATAGTTTACATAACATTCTTCCCACGCAGGAGAGGCAATTCGCTTTAACGTTGCAACCTTGGAGCATCCCCCCCCATCAACTCACCACCCAAAAAGGTCTTGGTTCCCCAAAACCCTTTAAGGAGGCAGGTCACCGGTCCCTCTGGTGACCAAGTCTGTTCCTTCTCTATCCCAGACCTTTCCTCCAACCTTCCTCCTCTTTGTGGTGGTATGAATGTCCTGATGGTGACAAGGGATTACTCTGGAAGGCACACATGGTGCAACTATTAACAAGACACAAGTGTCTCAGGGGCACTACAGAAGCAGAAGAACAGATGAGATCCTCGGATAGATGAATCTAATCTATTTATTATTTTTGTTAAACCCTTCCTTCGCTTTTGTTTATTATGCTTTTGGGTCTGGAGAGATCTCAGAAGATGACAACCATCTTTCCTTAGCAATCAAGGCACTTTGGATGTGGACCAGTTTTTTTCAGACTGGATCTAATCTGCTGGCTGAATCAGGTGAATCTGCTGGAAACGAATATCGGGTGCACATAATAAATATGGATATGGTGGAAGTCATGAAAGAATCATAAAGGACAGTCTTGGGGAGCAAATGGCATTAGAATTCAGGTCCATGTAGCTTGATGAATCTCTTCTAGTGTCACATTGCAGGACAAGCAAACTTTCCATATTTTAACTGGAATACTCCTCTTGTCAAGTGAGGAGGGGATAGTGTCATTTTTGGAGAATGTGCAGCCGTCTCAAATAACATTTTTCTGGCTTCTGAGTAAGTAACTGCAACACTATAGATACCTGTGACAGTGTAATTTTTCTTCTCTGTAAAAATGCTGAATCTAGGGATCTAAGAGGTCACATCCTGACGTGATTTACAAAGTGCAGATACCAGACACGTGGAAAAATAAACGTACATCCTTATATAGTGCAATGTGGCAATGTCTGTGATATTATAAGGGCATGAAGGTATAAGGCATAGTTCAACTAAAAATGGGGATAGCTGTGACTGCAAAAACTACAGTGATTCTGTCCAGCAGAAAAACAAGCTGACATACGGGAATATTTTATGAATTAAGCATTTACAAAGCAATCGCATCAAATTTAAAAATTGGAATGACATCTTATTGAGTTGTGATCTTGTATAAAATGTTTGGTAGCCACTAGGGCAAATCCAGCAGGACCATATTGGGACCCCACCACGGGCCTCCAGCTTCCATTAAACTGCTTTTCATGTTCTTGCTATCAAGGTGACCCAATGAGGGTGATAGTATCCCATAACTAACCCTTAGATGCCATGGGCACTGTTAATGAGAAGGGTTCAAAGGTAGAGAGCAAAGGAAGCTCCAACCTTCGGATGTCAGTGTTAAACACCCCCTGGATTTAGAGCAGGTTCAATGCTTTAGGGTACTTTCACACTTGCGTTCAGCGCAGTCCGTCACTATGGAGAATAGCGCAGTCCGTTAACGCACTGCACTATTCTCCATAGACTTGTATGGACGACGCACTGTAACGCAAGTGTCAGCGTTGCATCTGCTGGACAACGCAGCGTCGCTATTTTGACGCTGCGTCGGGCGGGAGGAACGCAGCTTGTAACGTTTTTTTGAGCAGCGTAATCCGTAGGATTTCACTGCGCATGCTCTCTCTGGCTCCCTGCACCCATAACCAAGGTAAATATCGAGTAACCAAGCAAAGTGCTTTGCCGATATTTACCCTCGCTACGTGTGCAGGGAGCCCGACACTTCCCCGCTTGGCTCCGCCCCTCCCGCCCTCCACTCCGCATGTATACACACACACACACACACACATACATATACACACACACACACACTCACCTGTCCTCAGCGCCATGGCCCGCTCGGCTCCGCCCCCCGCACACATTCTTGGCAGCCGAACGATCAGCTGATCGACCGGCCGCCGGCATGTGAGAGCGCTCAGCTGAGCGCCCAGCCGCCGGCATGTGAGAGCACTCAGCTGAGCACCTGGCCGCCGGCATGTGAGAGTGCTCAGCTGAGCGTCCGGCAGCCGGCTATTGAGAGCGATCAGCTGATCGTTCACAATAGTCTGCTGCCGGTAAAACTGTAAAGAAGAAAAAAAAAATGAAAAAAAAAAGCTTTCCGTTGTTTTGTACCATCCGTTGCATCCGTTGTGCCACTATATGCAATGCAATGCAACGGATGCCATTCAACGCAAGTGTGAAACTAGCCTTAGCTTTCGCCATAAAAATCCTCCCAAATCTGCTATACGTATATGGTGGATGTCAGAACTGGTGGGCAAATGCCAGATGGGAGTTAGAATCCCAAAGGTAATTGAGGCGATACGTCAGGCGCGGTCACAAGAACAGGACAGATGGTGATGATTTAAAAACATTTTAATAGTTAAAACAAATGCAACGTGTGTCTAAGTCCTCTCCATCAGAGAGTTGGTGTTATTAGTCACCGGGCGTTTACATCTCACCAGCTACATGGTCTGCCTTTATTGGTAGTACGCCGCTGATGGTAGCTATGCTGAAAGGGATTTTTGAAGGATAAAGCTGGCCCCGGGCCTCTTCGCTAAGGAGACTTTGGGTGCAGAGTTGATTGCAGTTGGGGAGCTTGACACTTACTTGCTACTGACTCGCCCACCCCAGGGCTATGGGACACCCGGTGCCGGGCCGGACTAGTCCGGTGGTAGTCAGTGGTGGCTGTGCCCGGCTCCGTGGCCCTGGTGGGTGTCAGTTGAATATGTGGCTTGCTTGTTAATGGTTGTGTTCGTGACGCCACCTGTGGCATGCGGCTATTCAGCCGCCGCTACTGTGTGAGGCCTCCGGGATGATGATATAGCAGCTATGGTAGTACTGCTCCCCACAGGTGGAGCAATGCCCGGGGCACAGTTGGTGCTTGTGAAAGTCTATGGTGCTGTGTGACTAACACGGTGCAGGGCCGACAGGCGAGGAAAGAACCAGGCACAAACAACAGTCTCTTTACCTTTTCCTCTTTTACTCTGGGAACAGTCCAGTCCTGGGAGACCGTTACAGGTGGTGATGGGGATCCGGTCGGCCTGGAAGTACTTGGGGTGATCTTTCTGGCCAGCTGAGTATGAGGCCTGCTCCTGTACCTTTCTTGGTGATGATAGGACCCTGCTTCTCTGAATCCAGCAATGGCCCTCTTCGCTGCTGGGACCAATGGCACGTCCCTTCCCTCTGTAGGTGGCTGCGCAGGCCCACTCTCTGGTGCTTCCCCGCTGGGGTCCACACCGGGCCCTGATGCTGCAGCTGTACCTTGGATGTGTCTGGGCCAGGGGCTTGCAGCTCTCCTGCCCTTCGGATTCGGCTACCAGGGACGGATTTTATACCCTGGCAACCACAGACTCCGATGTCCGAGTCTCTCCGCTGCCTCTCAGCTACTCCTGCTTCTCTGGGCCAAACTGCTCCAGCTCTAGGCCCCAGATTCACAGGACAGCTCACTCTGCGTCTGTTCACTTCTACTGCTCCCTACAGACTAACTAACTCCTCCCCCAGGTCAGGCTTAAGGAAGCTCCCTGAAACTTCAGGTTCAGAGCTCCCCCTACTGGCCTGAGGGAGAAACTGCGGTGGATGTTAACTTACTGGCCAGTAGATTTCCCCATTACCTCCAGGCTCAGCATTAACCCTCAGGAGGGCAATGCCGTTGTGGCGACCAGATCCTAGGGCGCCACACTCCCCCTTAGTTAAATTCAGTACTCCCGGACTGTAGAAACAAAACATAACATGTCATACATTTCATCCCAATATGGGAGGCACATTCTCTTTAACGTTACAATCTTAAACATTTCTATGAGAGTCCAGTGTGGCTCCCTGCCGGGTGTCCATTACACTGCTCCATGGGGGACCCGCCGCGATCAAACCCCCAACGTAGGCTCTGGGCGTGCGTCAGAGCATTGATGACCCCACTCTATGCACACCGGACGGGTTTTTCTTCAGGGGTGTTTGAGCACACTGGTGCTAACTATGAACAATTTAGGTGTTGGCCACCCATAGTCCAGTGGCCCAATTGTCCATTTTCGCAATCAAAGAAAAAGAAAACATTTTGTACACAACATGACAGACATTTTGCATAACTATTTACACTCTAATAAGTACTCTTTACTTTATACAGTAGACTCCCTATACCTTAGAGGGGGTTGTCCCCGAGTGCTGCGCTGGGACCTACGTAGCTCTGGTGTTTGCCCCTGACTACGTGGTGCGTCTTCTATCTCAGCACTACAGGTGGGCCTAACCCCAATAGGTAAGCGTGATGGTTGCCTTTGTGGTCTAAGATTCGCCAAGGGTATGACAGGTTCACCACTGACAGGGGGTTGATCCTCCTGTTCCACTGCTGGCGTGTCATCTCGTGCTGGAGCGGACGATTCTTTAGGTGGATCCGGAACCTTTTCTGTTTCTGGCTCGACCAACTGCGGAAACGTCAAAACTGGTACCACTATGGCATTGTTGATTCGGGTCCAAGTTTTGGGGAACTTTCCAAGGATGGTTTGAATCATCTCCCCTTCTTTCTCTTGACTTTGGGGACTTCCTTGTACTCCTTCCATTTCTCTTTGGATTCGGCACCGTTCAGGGCACGCTTTCAGGCGGTCTCGGGAAATTGCTTGACAGGTCTTGCCTTCATCTTTGCTTATGAGGCATACCTTACTATTGTCAAAGTTGGAGGGGATAATGGTGTAGGGCTCGTTTTCCCACTGATCATCCAACTTATGCGTCCTCCGCTTCTTCTTGAGGACTTGTTCTCCAGGTGCTAAGGGAGTTGCTGGGGCTGTTTGATTGTAATGCTGTTCTTGTCTCGTTCTTGCTTGAGACAGGCTCCTTTCCACGCACTCCTGGACCTTACGGTACCGCTGCTGCCGTTCTGCATCCCAATCCTCTATTTCTTGAACCGCCTCAGGCGACACAGTCCCCATCTCAAAGTCTACAGGCAACTTGCCTGGTCTGGCTCGCATCAGGTAAGCGGGGCTGCAGTTGGTCGAATTCACTGGGATGTGGTTGTACAGGTCTACCAGATCTGGCAACTTTTCTGGCCATTGGTTCCTCTCTTCCAGCGGTAGGGTCTTCAGCATATCAATAACCACATGGTTCATTTTCTCGCACAGTCCATTGGTCTGAGGGTGGTACGGTGTGGTTCGAATTTTCTTACAACCGTACATGTTACAGAACTCTTGGAACACTTCAGCCTCGAATGCAGGACCCTGATCCGTCAGTACCCTTTCCGGATAGCCGTGCGGTCGACAAAAGGATGCCTGGAACGCTCTAGCTGCCGTCCTGGCTGTCTGGTCCTTCACAGGCACTACTACCAGGAAACGAGAGTAATGGTCCACAATGGTGAGGGCGTACACATAGCCTGACCGGCTTGGTGTTAACTTCACGTGGTCCAGGGCCACCAACTCCAGGGGCTGCTTCGTGACAATTGGCTGTAGGGGAGACCTTTGGCTGGCATCATCCTTCCGCCTCAAGTTACACGGGCCACAGTCTCGGCACCATTTCTCGATCATCTTTCTCATGTGCACCCAGTAGAACCGATCACGGAGTAAGGCCTCCAACTTCTTCCACCCGAAGTGTCCTGCGTTATCATGATACGCTGCTAGGACCATTGGAGCATCCCTCTGCGGAACCACTATCTGCCAGACAAGTTCATTTGTTCGATAGTTGACATATCTCTTGCAGAGCTTGCCCTGGTAGGTGAACAGTCGTCCCCTCTCCTTCCACAGCTGCTGGGCTTCCTCTGGAGCGTCTGGGCCAAGATGGGTCTCAGCTTGCGCTAGCTTCTCTTTGACCAATCGCACGGCCGGGTCACCATTCTGTGTTTCTTCCCAATTATGGTGGAGTAATGGATTGACCGAGACCTCGTGCTGGTTTAAGCGCTTCACTCCCACAGCATGCTCACACTGTGAAACACCCTGGTGATGGAAAGCCGGTAACTCTATCTCTTCGAGTTCATCCAGGTCTTCTCCAGACTCGGGTAAGTGAGGCATTCTGGACAGCGCATCAGCATTGTTATTCTTCTTGCCAGCCCGATACTTGATGGTAAAGTCAAAGTTAGACAGCCGGGCCATCCATCGCTGTTCCATCGCACCTAACTTGGCTGTTGCCAGGTGTGTCAACGGATTGTTGTCCGTGAAGATGGTAAACTTGGCCGATGCCAGATAGTGCTTGAAGCGTTCAGTCACTGCCCACACAATAGCGAGGAACTCCAGCTTGAAGGAACTGTAGTTTTCTGGATTCCTTTCCGTGGGCCGAAGCTTCCTACTGGCGTACGCTATTACCCTCTCTCTGCCTCCCTGTACCTGGGACAGAACTGCTCCCAGTCCCACGTTGCTGGCGTCTGTGTACAGTATAAACGGTTGGCTGTAGTCAGGGTAGGCCAGAATTTCTTCTCCCGTGAGAGCCCCTTTCAGCCGGACAAAGGATGTTTCCAGTTGGCTGCTCCATTCAAATGGAGGGCTCTGCTTCTTAGCCTGCTTCGGCTGGCCCACCAGGAGATCTTGAAGGGGCGCTGCTATCTTGGTGAACCCATCAATGAACCTTCGGTAGTAGCCCACCAGTCCAAGGAACTGCCGCACCTCCTTCACCGTGGTGGGTCTTGGCCAGTCCTTGATTACCGTGACTTTCTCCGGATCAGGTGCCACGCCTTCTGCGCTGACCACATGACCCAGGTACTGTACCTTTGGCTTCAAGAGGTGACATTTGGACGGCTTGATCTTCAGGCCATATTTCGACAAGGACTCAAACACTTCTGCTAAGTGCTTCAGGTGGTCCTCATAAGTCTTGGAGTAGACTATTACGTCATCCAGGTACAGCAGCACGGTTTCGAAGTTGTGGTGGCCCAAGCAGCACTCCATCAACCTTTGGAATGTCCCTGGGGCGTTGCAGAGCCCGAATGGCATACAATTGAACTCACAGAGACCCATTGGTGTCGTGAATGCAGTCTTCTCCTTGTCCGCCTCTGCCACGGGAACCTGCCAATACCCACTGGTGAGATCCAAGGTGGAGAAATAGTTAGCTGACTTCAAGGCTGTTAGTGACTCCTCTATTCTGGGTAGTGGATAGGCATCTTTATGTGTAATGCGGTTAATTTGCCTGTAATCTACACACATTCTCATTGTACCATCTTTTTTCTTTACGAGCACTAGTGGAGCTGCCCAGGGGCTACAACTATCTCTGATAACCCCAGCCTCCTTCATTTCCCGTAACATTTCCTTGGCACACTGATACTGTGCGGGGGGTACAGGGCGGTATCTTTCTTTAATGGGATGATGATCACCCGTGGGGATTTGATGTTGAACCCCTTTCACCTGCCCAAAATCTAGGGGGTGTTTGCTGAAGACCCGCTCGTACTCCTGTACCACCCGGTAAACCCCATGCTTTTGGTGTGAGGGGGTGGAGTCGGTGCCCACATGTAATTTTTGGCACCAGTCTTCCGGCTGCCCCTTGGAGCCATTGTCTTCCGCCTGGTCGGACGGGATCAAGGGTTCCACTGCTTTGATGGTATTGTTGCTGACAGTGTACAGTTTTGCTACAGTGGCGTACCGGGGCAATTTGGCCTCCTCCTCCCCCCAATTCAGGACACGGACGGGCACTCTCCCCTTGCGGACGTCTGCTACCCCTCTGGCTATCAGGACTCCAGGCCTACTGTCTGAATACACCGGTTCTACCAAGGCATGGTAATCCTGACCCTTGAGGCCTATTGCTGCCCGACACCATATCAACATTTCACTTCTTGGGGGTATTACAATGGGGAGGGGGTCACTTACCCTCACACTGCCAATTTCTCCTCCGGCCAGCTCTACCTGCTGCCTCCTCATCAGGGCTCTGATCTCCCTCTGTAGGGCACGCTGCTGCCCGGAGCTGGCAGTTTCAGACGCCTGTTGTAACAAAATTATCACTTCGGCAATACAATTTTCTATCACATTTGTACCAATGGTTAGCAGTGGGTCAGATTCTTTGCGATCAATATCTACAATTATCATCCCCTGACATGGCAATTCCACCCGCCCCACTTTAATGGTTACTTCTTTGTACCCAATCTGAGGTAAGGGCTGACCATTACTGGCCACAATTGTTAAATCATCATCTGGGCCATGGTCAATGTCTGAATCGGCCCAATATCTTTTGTACAGTTTGTGGGGGATGGTTGTTACCTGGGACCCCGTATCCAGGAGGGCATTCAAAGGGATCCCATCCAGCACAATAGGAAGGACCGGTCGTCCTCCCACATACTTGCTGCGGCTGGGGGTTGAGCCGGGCTTCCTTACACCTGGGGGTCGGCTCCTGGCCCCAGGCTCGGCCCATTTAAAGGACAGCGTCGTGCAATGTGGCCCGCCTGGTTGCAGTTGCGGCAGATCGGTTGTCCTGTTGAATCATACCGGTCTGTGTCTCTGCCTCGGGTCGGCGGAATCCTTCTCTGTCGCATCCATGGGACGTCCTCTGGGCTGGAGGCCAACTCGATTTTCGCAGGCGAGGGGGTCATTTGTAGAGACTGCACGGTCTTGGCAAGGGCAGCCACAGTCTTGGTCAGCTCCTGGACCTGTTGTCTGAGCTCCGCAGTGGGATCCTTATCCAGGGACTGCGCCTCAGCCCCTGCAGTGGCTCGTGTTGCAGGCACCACCCCGGGGTACGTGATAGCAAGAGGCCGGAGGGGTACTGGGTCATTCGGCGTAGATTCTCTCAGTACCCTGATGGCCTGGTCCTTAAACTTGGCAAAGTCCAGAGCAGGGTTCTGCAGGACCAGGATACGCAGCTGGGTCCTGTGGGCATCTGACAGGAGCCCCTCTATGAACTGCTCAGTTAGGAGTTTGTCTTCTTCACGTACACCCTCTGGGTCCACCTGTTTAACTGCTTTCAGGGCCTCTTGCAGGTTTAGGGCATAGTCCCTTATGCTGTCTGTGGCCCGCTGCTTGCACCCAAAGAATCTCA
Organism: Anomaloglossus baeobatrachus; assembly: GCF_048569485.1. Lineage (NCBI taxonomy): Eukaryota > Metazoa > Chordata > Amphibia > Anura > Aromobatidae > Anomaloglossus > Anomaloglossus baeobatrachus. Next base: position 569,139,069 of record NC_134356.1, read on the forward strand.
TCTTTATCTCTGCTGCGGTGCGGGTGTCAAACGTACTCTTTAGCTTGGCCAGTATTTGGGCTGCTGTCCCTTTATCTGTATCAGGCCATGACTTCGCTTCACGCTGGGCTGCGCCGGCTAGCTGTCCCATTAATATGCCCACCTTCTGGCTCTCAGTCAGCGGATACACCCGGAATAAGCTGTGCAGGCTTTCTCTGAAGTCACTCAAGGTATGGGACTCCCCGGAGTATTGCGGCAGCCATTCTGCTCCCGGTATGTACGGCATGGTGATCGGCATTACCGGCGCTACAGTGGGGGCCGGGGCGACGGCGACTGGGATTGCTTCTGCTGGTGCTGCGGCGTCTCGGGCTACGGCATCCACCTGCCCTCCCTCTGAGTCGGACATCTTCCTCCCCCTTAGTGAACCTTACCAGGCTCCGTTCACTTTTCAAATTTTCTTCCGGGTCGCGCGGGGTTAACAGCGCTCTGCTCTGATGGCGCGCTCCCTTCGCGCTCTTTGTCAGGCACGCCCCCCTTCTTCCTGCGCTCGGCGAGGCTAATGGCGGCGGTGGTCTGCAGCCAGTACACAGTCTTTTAAGCACAATTCCGGCAGGCGCACAGTACCCGGTGGGACCGGGCACGAGATCCTGTTCGTGACGCCAAAGTTGACTCGCCCACCCCAGGGCTATGGGACACCCGGTGCCGGGCCGGACTAGTCCGGTGGTAGTCAGTGGTGGCTGTGCCCGGCTCCGTGGCCCTGGTGGGTGTCAGTTGAATATGTGGCTTGCTTGTTAATGGTTGTGTTCGTGACGCCACCTGTGGCATGCGGCTATTCAGCCGCCGCTACTGTGTGAGGCCTCCGGGATGATGATATAGCAGCTATGGTAGTACTGCTCCCCACAGGTGGAGCAATGCCCGGGGCACAGTTGGTGCTTGTGAAAGTCTATGGTGCTGTGTGACTAACACGGTGCAGGGCCGACAGGCGAGGAAAGAACCAGGCACAAACAACAGTCTCTTTACCTTTTCCTCTTTTACTCTGGGAACAGTCCAGTCCTGGGAGACCGTTACAGGTGGTGATGGGGATCCGGTCGGCCTGGAAGTACTTGGGGTGATCTTTCTGGCCAGCTGAGTATGAGGCCTGCTCCTGTACCTTTCTTGGTGATGATAGGACCCTGCTTCTCTGAATCCAGCAATGGCCCTCTTCGCTGCTGGGACCAATGGCACGTCCCTTCCCTCTGTAGGTGGCTGCGCAGGCCCACTCTCTGGTGCTTCCCCGCTGGGGTCCACACCGGGCCCTGATGCTGCAGCTGTACCTTGGATGTGTCTGGGCCAGGGGCTTGCAGCTCTCCTGCCCTTCGGATTCGGCTACCAGGGACGGATTTTATACCCTGGCAACCACAGACTCCGATGTCCGAGTCTCTCCGCTGCCTCTCAGCTACTCCTGCTTCTCTGGGCCAAACTGCTCCAGCTCTAGGCCCCAGATTCACAGGACAGCTCACTCTGCGTCTGTTCACTTCTACTGCTCCCTACAGACTAACTAACTCCTCCCCCAGGTCAGGCTTAAGGAAGCTCCCTGAAACTTCAGGTTCAGAGCTCCCCCTACTGGCCTGAGGGAGAAACTGCGGTGGATGTTAACTTACTGGCCAGTAGATTTCCCCATTACCTCCAGGCTCAGCATTAACCCTCAGGAGGGCAATGCCGTTGTGGCGACCAGATCCTAGGGCGCCACACTACCTCGGGCCACTGCGAAGACACTGTGATGAAGACTATGAGAGGTATCGGCGCATGCGCAATTTTTCTTTTTTTTTACATCTGGGCACGCGCCCTTAATACTCATAGTCTTAACAGCAGTGTCTTCAATAAAATGGTGCCGGAGATTGCGGTATGCGCAAGCACAAACTCCAGTGCCATTTTAATGAAGACAGAATTACTGTGGCAATGTACATGCTACCAATAGTGATGGCGGCGTGATATTCAAATCAAGAAAAGGGGGCAAGACAGGAGGACACCGGAAGAGGAATAAACATGGGGACCCGCACCACAAAGGTCCACCCCACTCCATTCATCAATCAAAGTTTAGTGTATTAATGAAACTTTGATTCAAGATATTTCATCAACCAAGTGTCGTGCCCAGGGGATATGTGGTACTCGGTCCCGGGCAGTGTCTGTATTGGAAATGTCACGGTGGTGGCCGTTGCCCGCTTCCGTGCCCTGGGCCATTTTTGTAATGGGGATATTTATAGGGGAGAATAAGATAATGTTCACTTGTGACGCCACTTGCGGTGTTGCTGCTAAGTGTAGGGAATTGGCAGCTAGAATGGTAGACCCTCTGCAAGTAGGGTTTTGCCCCAGAGGGTGTATGGTGCAGTGGGTGTCAGAATAAGGTAGTCCACACAGGTGTTCAGTGCAACTGGTTTACTCACTGCTGGTAGGTGTTGACTGGTTGCCCGAGGCCGGCTGGTTTTGCCTTCATCCCAGTGCCAGTTTGGTTCTCTGGTACCTTCTTCCCCTGCACCTGTCTCTGGTAAGTGGGTCCCTGTGGTATAGAACAATTTGGGGTCCCCGTTCTGTGTTTTGTCCACTTCTGTCTGCCTGACGGTAGTGTGAAACCTATGGGGTTGGAGTCTCTGGTCCTGTCCCCGGTTCTACCTTTGCTACTGAGATTTCGGATTCTTTAGGGTCAGCAAAGTCCTTGATGGTCCCCTTGCTGTGCAGGTGTTAACAGGTCAGCTTGGAGCTATTTCTTGTCCTAGGGTCCTGTACCCCGTCAGTGAGTAGTTCTGGGACTACTCCACTGTACTCCACCGGCAACTACTTCTCCTGGGTACCAGGTCACCGTTAACCTTAGTCACCCTCAATTCTCGCCTGTCTGACACTTGACTCCCTACTCTCCACAGTCTGCCCCTCCCACCTGGTCAACTAGTGGACTGGATTGGCTCCACCTCTAGGCGGCTATCCATGATCCCACCCTAGCTGGGTTCCATTATATGGGGGATTGTTGGGGAAAACTGGGATTACCTTGGTTTTTGTTCGTACCAGCCCTGGGGTTCTGGGTTCCTAAGGGGGTAGGCCCTGCATTCTTGTGGGGATGCAGAACCTTGTAGCACCCTGATGGTTTCAGGGGCGCTACACAAGCATCCAATCGTTCTAGAACAGGTACGCCTGGATTCAGCATCCTAGTGCCTGTATGGCACTGCCTTTAGTTCATATTGAAAAATCCTGGTGGTTGGTTCTCTTTAAGAGACTTTACTGCTGTGAATCTGAAGTTGTATGAAGAAAATGTAGGTAGGATTTATGCCCATTACCTCACGCATGATGTTGATTGTGTTAAACTAAAAGACTTATTGAAAAAGAACTGTTTACCTCATTGTCTATCTTCACTGCGGATGGGACCTGGTTTGCCCTGCTCATCGGTGATATGGAGCCACCCTAAAAGGTATGACCTGCACTGCTCAAACCCTCGCACCCAACCAGGTCCACCACATCATCTCACACCATATTCCCCACCCTCCCTGATAGACAGGGCATCCTAGCACCAAACCTCTGTAGCGATGGTCGAGGGACCACTGTGGTGCAGAGTACAATTACGGTACACAAGACGAGGTTGCAGAAACAAGGGTAAAGTTTTATTTACAAGCAGGAGGTAAGCAGTTATGTAAGTAAACTGGGGCATGCAATGCGCAACAGTACAGTTTAACAAACTTCAAATTGTAGCTGGAGCACACCAAAAGTGCATTGCCCCAACTATTCCGAACACTGGTAGGCAGCATACAAGACAAACAAAATATGTTAGCAAATACAACCTAGCTGGCCTCCGCTATCAGGGCCACGTGGATGACGCTCTTTGACTACTGAGTCCTACGCCATCCCCTACTAAATGCGCACAATGATAGAGACTCCTGGTACAGTGGAGGGGGGATCACTCTACTACTGGGAGTGTGGCCCTGTTATGTATATTGTTGCGTACTTCTTCCAGCACGGCAGGGGGAGCTCTTCTTCTAACACGGTAACATGGACCTGGAATCTCTGGACGACGTCTTCTCCTTGGTTCGGATTCGCCAGCTTTGGGAACATCTTCTCCTCGGATCGGTACTCACCCAACAGCGACCGGGGACTCTCACGGTCCAGCTCATGGTAAGTCTCTCGCAGCCGACACCATAACTGTTCTTTCTCTGTACACACACAGGCCCAACTTATCCGGTCCCTGCCCTAAGCTCTTCTCCTGCTCTTTCTCTACTTCCTGCACTTTTTCAGTACAGGGTTAGTCCAAAACTCACAGTTCAGAGGGGAAGGCACCACCTGAGCTCACCAGTCGATAGTACACAGGAAACAGGGGAGCACTGTCTCTTAAAGGTGAAGTGCTTTCTACCGTTCGTAGGGGCGATTCTCTACACCTCCACCACGGGGACATCCCCGGGTCACCCTCACACACACATGTGGTTGTCTGTATGTTGTCATCAGCCACAAATCCTGTATCACGCACTTACTTCCCTTCTTTTCACTTTATATTTTAGTGATATGCTGTCAGTTCTAACATGGTAAAAGTTCTGATATACAGATTCACATTCCCACACTCCTCTGCCTACGTATTGCCCTGCTTATTTATGTGTTCCAAGAGACCCCATAGATCTTTATTTCTGACCTTCTATTCATAAACCTGGAAACTGTATATAAGGAGAGCAATAAGCAACTTTGATGCTGGGGATGGCATGATGAAAAACAATCATTTAATGCAGGGTGTTTTTACTATATTTCTCAATACAAACTGTAATCATTCAGGGCAACCAGAATTTAGATGACCCCATAGCATATTAGAAAGACCCTCACAACCTGATAATTAGAAATTTAAACTGCAAAATGAGTAGCTATAATTAAAGGGGATCTGCAACTAAATTTTTGCTACACCATCTAAGAGCAGCATGATGAAGGGGCAAATATACTGATTCCAGCGATATGTCACTTACTGGGTTGAATGCTGCAATTTTGATAAAATCATTGTTTAATCTGCTGCAGATCTACCAGCTCTTTGAATGCTGAGCTCTGTATAACCCCTCCCACACCACTGATTGGCAGCTTTCTGTGTACACTAAAAGAAAACTGGCAATCAGAGGTGGGGTGGGGTTATACAGAGCTCATGAATATAGAGGACTACATGGCAGCAGGTTTACTAGTTCTCCATTGATAATCTCCAATTGATAAACTAGTGCTTTTATTAAAACTACAGCAAGCAGCCCAGTAAGTGACATGTCGCTGGAAGCACTAATTGCTAGATTGTTTGTTTTACTGAAAGGCTGTAAACTTTCAAATAGAGTTCTATGGACAGTTTTACATAGATTTTCAAAGTAAGTACCCTAGATCTATTAAATAATACATAATGCACATGACAGATTCACTTTCAATAGTAAGATAAATACATATCTAGCCATAAAGCTTTGTATATGGTCAATAACATTTCTGAGACAGGATGATACTTATTTGGTATTAATCAAGGTTGCCAACCTAATTTTTTTTCTGGACAACTTATCAAAGTATCTCCTCCTGCCAACATTTTTATGGACAAATTGAAAACCATAATGAACCATAAAGATGATATGTAATATAATATAATGTCTATAGTTCTGAATATCAGTATGAACACATTGCCCTATTTACAGTACATTTTAAAGGGAACCTATCATCTGATTCATGTTGCTCGAACCCCTTCCTCCATCATTGTAGCCATGTGTCCTTCATGCTGAAATGCTCAGAGTAGCAGGTCTCTTCCTATGTGAACAAAACCGTCAATCAACAAGTTCAGCACAGGGAGAATCTGCTGGGTACGGGGCTCAGACTGGGCTTCTGAGATACATAGTAACTAGACAACTTTAAAATATGTTCTCTGACAAGCAGCAGCACTTTACAGGAAAGCACACACAGCTGCAACAGCACAGAAAAATCTGATTCCAGTAGTTAGGGCACCGTAGGTTCCCTACAAAAAAAACTAATATAATCACAATATTTGTCACTTATACTCCAGCTTAAAAAATCAAATACTTTTACATCATGGAGCTGGTCATGGTGTTTGGAGCTGGCTCAAGAGCAGAGCCTGCTTCATACAGGGCAGGTCCGGTTATATTAGGTAGCTGATGTCAGCCTCTAAGAGCAGTGATCAGCACTACATGTTCATTTGAGATGTAAGGTGTCACGATTCCTCTGTGCTGAGCATCTTGCACACTAGGAGATGCTCTGCTGTGCTTTCCTGGACTACTGAGCTGGCAGTGACACGATTCCTCTGTGCAGAACATCTTGCACATTAGTGTGTCGCCCACCTGCAGCGGTCACCCCAAGGACACCGCTCCACCTTCAGGGACGCCACGGGGTCTACACTTTGGGTATATCTGGCTAAAAGTATGTCAGGTTTATTTACATGGGAGTCGTGACGCCACTCACAGTTCGCGGTCAAGGTTATGAGTGACCGCCACTGCAGGTTTAACGAGCGTCTGGGGCTGATGGAGTCTGCAGTCGGATGGTGTGGCCTCCCGTGAGTGAAGCTGGCCCCAGGGGTTCGGGTGTGTAGTACAACAGGTCCCAGAATAATCAGTCTGAGTCCAAGATGTCTTTCAACTTGTTTACTCACTTTTGATGTTGTGTGAGGTACCCAGGCGATGCTGAGATAAACCAGGAGGAACCAGGTATCCTTTAGGCCGGTCTAAGGGTAACCGTTAACTCACCTTCCTAGCACTTCTTGTTTCGAATAACCCCTGACTTGAAGTACCGTGGGATTCATCCAGGGAAGTTGCTACTACCTTTTCTCCCCTTTTTGGACCATTTGCCGGCAGCGTGGACCAAGGAAGATGGCTCCAGGCTCGATCCCCCTTATGGGCCCCCTTGTTGCTGCTGAGGCTCGGACTCTAGTTGTTTGGTGTGGGACTTGTGGTTCCCCTCACCGGCAGGTTTAGCAGATTAATAAATGGATGTCTACTCTAGGGACCTGTTCCCCGTGCGTGCCTAGTCACCAGGAGTCTCCGTACACGACCAGCTGACTTCCTCAGCGTCTTGCTGGCAACCGTTCTCCCCCGCTAACGGCTACTACATGTGCAGGGTCTGACTAGCAAGTCAGCGCGCGTCTCTCCTCCAGCAACCCTCCTTTTGCGCCTACCGCTCTCAGACTGACTAGCTCCTCCTACTTTCCTTACAGCCGCTGCTACCTTAGCTTCCAGCCCCTCCCCTACACCCCTAGATGAGATGTGGAGGCAAGCCCCCTCTTGGGTCTGCCCAAGGGTCCCCTCTAAGGTATAGGCGACCTGGTTGCTATGTGTCTGTGCGTACACACCCTACCCAGCCTTCAGGATTACCTGGAAGCACTGTCCAAGCATGGGTGCAGTACTCAGTGGTGCCTGACCAGGTCAGGGGCGCAACATTAGGATATGCTCTGATGTGTTTTCCTGAACACTGAGCTGGCAGGTTGATTGACAGTACAGGAGTTCATGCAGGTTCTGGGAGGCACTGATTACTCAGATGTTCCATCTTCCTGGTTATTGCTCTGCTTCTTTACTGAGCATGTACCAGTCGTGCATTCTGGTTCTGTGGTTGTGCTGTTGGCCTGTGTTTCTGCATGTGTTCTGATCTTTGTTTCTTGACCCTGGACCTCTGTTTGACTCCTCTCTGCCCACTCCCTGTTCTTGTCGTTACCTCCTGGCTTTGGATCTCAGACCGTTACCTTACCACGTCTCTGTCTTCTCCTTAAATTTATTATGTATCCTCCTGGAATTCTGACCATCGGATTGTGACCCGACTACACTTCTATGTGTCTATGTGTCCATACGTGTCTCCTGTTACCTGACCTCGGCTTGCCTGACTACTCTTCCGTCTGTACTATCCGTAAGTAGTGACTTGCATTACAAAAGGAATGTCTACCATATGTGCCGGCACATAAAACAAAAGTCATAAATGTTGACATGATATATTGCTGATGGTGGCGCATGGTTTTGGCGCCAAATAATAACACAAAAACAAAAACAATGATGAACTTAAAACCTTAAATATTCTCAGTCATCCGTACTAATGCATTAAGTCTACAAAACAGAGCACAATTTTCCTGCAGTCTGTCTTTTGTCTCCAGTCAAGAACTGCAGGTTGAGAAGAACAGTGGATGAGGTTAGAAAACTATGATCTTTCCTGAACTTTTAAAACATAGATAAATATAGATAGACATCTGTCTAGTGCTATGAGGCTGCAGACTGTGGTTTGGAAAATCAGATATTGGACAGATTGTATTTTACTTGCGTTGTTCTATTATTTTCCCTTGTAGAACTCATCTCTTATTTTACTGAGCTAGCTCATCATTCAGATTAGCTAAACATGCAATGGCTGCAGTAAATGTGAGGACCACGTCTACCTTCTACTTTGAGACTTCCTAAATTGATCACACAACAATGATTGATTCTTGTAGACCTAATAAACTGAAGATTTGCTCACTGCTCCCTTATGAACTGTGCCAATGGTATAATTTTAAAGGATGGGGTAATAATATTTTTACTACACTGAAATCTATATTTTCTATGCCATTCAGTATGTATGGACAGTGAAAAATTATCAATGTGTTTTTGCTCATAGTAGGAGAAAATGTGCCAAGTTGAGTTCTGAATAGATGTCTGGCCATCAGCTGACCAGTATCCTAGAACAATTCTTGTTCAATAACCTGTATGTGGTTGACAATATGAAACATATATTTTTGCATTGCATTGTGTTGTGTTAGCCATTGTTGTGATATACACTACACCATTGTTGTGATATACACTACTCACAAAAAGACACATTAAGTGTCACAAAGAGGTTTTTGCAAGAATTGACTGGTACATCCTTTGTTGCTTCTCTCCGGTTACCGTGGGCTCCAACAGCGAGCCCATGGTATTCCCTACACATGTCTGCTGATATGAACAGCAGACATGTGCAACTAACAGGCGTGGGTGGATCCAAGATCCACCCGCACCTGTGAACCCCTTAGATCACGCTGTCAAACACTGACAACGCGATTTAAAGGGCCGCAGCGGGGATCACGCTATCCCCGGTCACCATCGGCGTCAGCGTGACTCGATCACGGAGCGGCAATATGTTGTCACTGTAGCATGAAGTCAGCTGATAACCCCTGACGCTATCATGACTCACTTTCTGTGAGAGCCCACAGAGTGTTGGCACTCACAGGCGATGAGCATTTCTCCAGATCATAGCGATTAGAGAGTGTAGCCATAAAGTCCCCTAGGAAATCAAAATAAAATTTTAAAAAAAGTTTTCAAAAATAAAAAAAATCTAAAAGTTCAAATCATCCCCCTTTAGCCCCATTGAAAATAAAACAAAAAAATAAATGATAATAAACATATTTGGTAGTGCCGAGTTCAAAAATGCCCAATTCATCAAAATATAAACTCAATTAGTCTGACTGGTAAATGGCGTGGTGAGAAAAAAACTCCAAACCCCAAAATTATGTTTTTTCGTTGCCACAACATTGCATTAAAATACAATAACAGGCGATCAAAACATCTCATCTATGCAAAAATGGTATGATTAAAAACAGCAGCTCAAGATGCAAAAAAATAAGTCATTGCATAGCCCCAGGCCATGAAAAATGAGAACACTACAGGTCTCGGAAAATGGTGACTAAAGCGCAATTCTTTTCTGGACAAACTTCTGAATTTTTTTTTACCACTTAGATAAAAGTAAAAGTATAAATATTTTTGTATCTACGAACCCCTACCGAAGTTAGGCATCACACCGACACATCTATTTTACCATAGAGTGAACATGATGAATAAAAAAACCTCCAAATCCATTTTGGAATTTCACTTTTTTTCACTATTTCTCTGTATTTGGAATTTTTTTCCCAATTATAAGTTCAATATACTATAAAATTAATAGAGTCATTCCAAAGTACAACTCGTCCTGCAAAAAGTAAGCCCTCATATGGCAATATTGATAGAAAAATAGAAATGTTTTGGCTTGCGAAAAAAGGGGAGGAAAAAACAAAAATAAAAAAATGGAAAATCATCCAAGGGTGAAGGGGTTAAAATAAATAGCAATGCATGGATGGAAGGAATAGGACAAAAAAACACATTTCGAACGCTGTCCCGCCTTCTGTCTCAAAGCATGATGGGAAAAATTTCCTAAAAGTCCTATATATCTCAAAAAGCCATTGAACAAAGAGAATTTTAACACATAACAATATGCATAATTAATAAAGCACACGTGAGATAACAAAAAAATCGATTCCACAGCAAACATGAATAGTTCAAGCACGTTAATAATGATACATTATTTCCCTACACAAAATGAGACCATAAGGATATTTAGTACCCAAATGAAAAAATCCAGAAAACCTCTCTCACCAATAACCGTCTTCTAATATCACCCCCTCTTGTTAACCTTTTCAAAACCAAACACCTGATGTGTATTAATTTTGCTATCATGCTCAAAAATAAAGTGGTTTTCAGCAGATGAAATATTCCGACTAAAGGATTCGTTGGTAATACCATTTAAATGATCATTAATGCAGACTTTCAACTTGCGTACAATGCATCCAATGTATAATTTATTTAAAGAGGTACTGTACATGTGATGGCATAGACAACATACTGAGGGTTGCAATTGATATATTGTTTAAAGGGAACCTGTCTAACATGCTGTATATAAGAGCCCAGGCCGATGTGTAGAACGTAAAAATCACTTTATAATACTAACCTAAATGGTCGGTACGGTGCAGACTGGTCAGATGGGTGTCTCCGTTCTCCAGGTCCGGCGCCTCCTCTTTCGGCCATCTTTGTCCTCCTCCTTCTGTAGCCTGGGTGCATAAAGCGTCCTACGTCATGCACTCGCGACAGTCTGCACCGTACCGACTGTTTAAGTATTATAAAGTTATTTTTACATTCTACACAGCGGCCTGGGCTCTTATATAAAGCATTCTAACATGCTATATATAAGAGCCCACTGGTGGTGGCCACAGCTTATAGTCATCAAATCTGGTGACAGGTTCCCTTTAATATTGAATATATGGGATATGCTCACATTATAAAATTGGGTGAGTACAAGTTTTTAATCCTCATTTTAAGAAAAAACTATGTCTGATCCAATAGTTTTTATTAAAATTGGTGCTGGTAACAAAAGAGGGGGATAAAATATTACCAAGTGAAGAAGCCTTTTTTGCAACAATATGACAGCCTTCATTGAGTAGAGAAGCTGAAGTGTCATCCTCAAATATCACCATTAAATATTTATGAACAGTTTGTTTAATCTTACTGAACTGTAAGCTGTATTGTAAAGACAACTAGTTTGGAATTCCCAATGATCCGATTATCTTTGATACACATTTTGTTACAAGTGATCAAATCAGAACTTTTTTTCAGTCAGTGATCTCCTTTCCTTTGTACAAAATCCACCTTGGATAACCGCAATGTATAAAGGCACTTTACACACTACGACATCGCTCAAGCGATCTTGTTGGGGTCACGGAATTTGTGATGCACATCCGGCCGCTTTAGCGATGTCGTTGCGTGTGACACCTATTAGCGATTTTGAATCGTCGCAAAAACGTTCAAAATCGCTAATCGTTCACATGCCCCCCTATTCCCAATTATCGTTGCAGCTGCGTGTACGATGTAGTTCGTCGTTCCTGCGGCAGCACACATCGCTATGTGTGACACCGCAGGAACGAGGAACCTCACATTACCTGGAGCTGCCGGCAATGCGGAAGGAAGGAGGTGGGCGGGATGTTACGTCCCGCTCATCTCCGCCTATTGGGCGCCTGCTTAGTGACGTCACTGTGACGCCAAACGAACCGCCCCCTTAGAAAGGAGGCGGTTCGCCGGTCACAGCGACGTCGCTAGGCAGGTAAGTCCGTGTGACGGGTCTGAGCGATGTTGTGCGCCACGGGCAGCGATTTGCCTGTGTCGCACAACCGATGGGGGCGGGTAACGATATCGCAGCATGTAAAGCGGCCTTTAGTCTGTGATAAGATGCTTCAATTTCAGAGGCAGTATTAGAGTGATTGCTATTATTTCTGACTATTCTGGTAAATTCTCCCACAGATATAGCATGAGATACGTGCTTAGGGTGACCACTAGAAAAATGCATAATTGTGTTACCAGCCATTGGTTTCCGAAATATGGAGGAGGCAACTATTTTTCATGAGGTACAGGTTAGTTGTAAATCAAGAAAAGAAATAATATGTGAATTACAAGAAACAGTAAACTGAAGATTATATGAATTGTTTTTAATATATTCAACAAAGTGGGGTATGACAGATTCATCACCTCTCCAGATGAAGAGTATATCGTCCATGAATCTGCCACACCACACCAAATTTGAGACAAAAGGATTGGGGACAGAGTATAGAACACAATGCTTTAAATAGAATATCACCAAACTGGCCAAAGAAGGGGAGAACTTGGATCCTTATGCTGTAAATAAAATACTTCATCAATACAAAAAAACTATGAGTCATGAGAAAAAAAGAAATCTGAATGATGTAATGTTATAAAATAATGAGGAAATGATGAAATAATGACATTTTAAAGCTTCAATGGCAATATGTAAGGGAATGGAGGTGTAAAGTGGCAAGACATCACAACTTATCCAGGTATAATCCTCTGACCATTTTTTATGAGACATATGTTCAAGCATGTCTTTACAAACCCTAATGTAACCCAGTGTACATTGCACTAAAGTTGTGACAAAGAATATTGCCATTCCCCGAGATGTTCTTGTCACGGTGATCAGGGGAAAGTGAGGACCGGGGCTCCTAGACTGGTCCTCAGACTAGGGGGGCCTTGGCTATCCCATATCTCTGAGTTACCTCTGTAAGTGAGGATGTCTGCGCCACCAGCCTGATCCTGCTCCTGACCAGCCCTGATCTAATCCCCCCTCCCTATCCCAGAGGGCCGGGACAGGAATGCGTTAACACCAACAGTGATAGACAAACAGGGGAAACCAAAATACTATCACACAGCACGCGCACACAGAGTTATCAGACAACAAATGATAAGGAAGAAACTAAGGCTGCTTTCACACATCCGGTTTTAGCTGTGCAGCACAATTCGGCTCTTTGCAGAAAAAACGCAACCATTTTTTTTGCCGCCGGTTGCGTTTTTTCCACATAGACTTTCATTAGTGCTGGATTGTGCCGCATGGCCTTGCGTTCGGTCCGTTTTTTGCCGCATGCGGCATATTTAGCCTATGCAGCGGCCAGATGGAACGTTTCCTGGCACGTTTTTTTGTCCGGCAAAAAAAAACACATCGCGCCGCATCCGGCCGATGCGGACCTTTTTCCAATGCATGCTTATAGACGCCGGATGCAGCGCGATGCGACAAACACCGCATCCGGTCGCCGCATGCGTTTTTTTTCCACTGCGCATGCTCAGTAGCCTGCCACAAGCGGCAAAAAACGGACGGGCCGCATGTAAAAAACTTATGCAAAGGATGCGGTTTTGTCGCCGCATCCGTTGCAAAGGTTTTAGAGCCGGATTGGCCTGCTCTGCTAAAACCGGAGGTGTGAAAGCAGCCTAAAGAGCAGGGAGGAAATAATCAGACAACAGGAGGAATGCCACAGCACACCAAGTAACACGCAATAAATCAACAGGGGATTTCTCAGAAAGGCAACTTTAAACTCAATGACGTCCGTGTATAACTATTCCCTCATTTTTGTCCATTTAAACTCTGTTTGTTGAACTACTAACATAAAAGCCTGGCCTGATGAAGACATCTGTCCCACACTGAAACGCGTCACCCATATTCTTTTAATAACTTCTTATGATGATATTTTTTCCTGTCTGTCACACTCAGCAGTGCTTTTATTACCCTCCTATTAATCTTTATACTATTTACATTGCATTATTCAAGCTGAGTGATGAATTGTGTAAAAAAATGTAAAAAAAAAAAAAACAATATTAATTTAAATTCATTTTTTTTGCTTGGAAAAGGTTTTTTTTGGTGTTTTATGGGCTCAAATGGAAACTGATAAATAATAAAGACTTAATAACTGTTGAAGAACACAAACCTCACAGCCAGGCTCAAGTCACTGGTCTCTCTGTGATGTCACTTGACCTTTGACTTTAGTCCCTTTGGGATGTCATGTGACCTTTTAGAATGTGATGATGTCACAATGTGTGATGTCATAGAACAATCATCAGAATGTCGCTGCTGCCTGGATATCGTCCATTTGTTTTCATCACTTAGTGAGTGAAGGCGATTTTTACTTGCGCTTAGAAAATTTTGGTTTTATATAAAATATAATACCGATTACTAGAAGGCCTGTTGGAGGAGCAGTTCCAGGCGCCATCCGGGAGCGCTCTAGAGGTGGACAGGACCTTCCTCAGCCCAGAATTTCATCTATAGAGCTGAATATGGAGAGTTTGAGGAAAAGAAAGGGAGAGAGCATAGATGAGGTGCCAAAAAAAAGAAAAATAGAATCATCAGAGGGTGAAAAAGATGGCACCAACCAAAGCATTATGAAGTCTTCAAAAAGACCTGGAAGCCCGATACAGGAGTGTATCAAGAACAAGAGGAAAAGGGGAGAAGTGATGGTGGACAAAGCTGATGATGGATCCAGCGTGTCCCCCAAAGCTGACACTAAGCAGCTGGCAAGTGAGTGCAGATTTAAGACCCCAAGAGCCAATAGCCCCCAATGTAGTAATTGACAGGATTACGAACCTTTAGATTACCCCCCTTATTATGATGTTTGTGCCTTTTCTCTTTGATACCCCCGTAATATTGTTATACCCCATGTTGTAATTTCTATAGGAGGCCACATTAGCATTATATTGGAATAATACATCTTACTTTTCTTTTCTCCATCAGGGTCAACTCCAGCTGAATCTCCCATCATTGTGACTGGGCTGGAGAGCTTCACCTTCCATAAAATAATTGGAGAGGGTGGATTTGGTAAAGTAAGTATTAGGAAATGTGGTGACGTTTTCCTCATGTGTGTGATGTGGAGCAGTAATATGACTCTAGGAACATCACAGCTTCACATCTTCTCATCATGTCTGACGGCAGGATGGGCTTTTCCTCCAGTTCTAATGCTCTGTATCCTCCAGGTCATGTTGGCCACACATAATACCTGCAAACAAAAAGTGGCAGTGAAGATGGTGAAGAAGAGGCTCCTAATTGAGGACTCAAGAGACGACGTACTGATAGAGCGACAGGTCCTGGAGATGACTAGGAAGAGTCCATTTATTACTCGGGCCTTTTCCACCTTCCAGTCCCAGGTAAGAGGCTGATGATCTAATAGCTCTGCGTCTTCTATATATTCTATCAATGCCAGATCTATATGGCCATCTGTGTACAAAGTTCTTCTAGGTCACTATCATAGTATTACATGCTCTGATATACAACTTTCCCTCAGCACCCAGCTTTCCCATGATATAAGAGCATGGCAAAGCTGGGTGCTGCGGGAAAGATGTATAGCAGAGCATGGAAAATCTAGGTGCTGAGGGAAAGAGCCTCTTTCCCTCAGCACAAATCTTTCCTATCCTATGCTTTTATCCTTGTTCTCCCTCATATATAACTTTCCAAATACTACAATGGACCTCCAAATACTATAATGGCTCCCACATAGCCTTCCATATAGAATCATGGGTCCCACATAACCCTTCATATATTATAATGCAGCCCCCTTAGTCCTTCATATTCTATTATGCAGCCCACATACTGTTTAATGCACCCCCATAGTTAATGTATAAGGTCTCCTTTATATTATATTATACAGCCCCCATACCATTTCATTTACCCCATAGTCCTTCATGTTTTATAATGCACCCCCAAAATCCTTCATATTATATTATGCAGCCCCCATACCATTTAATGCACCCCATAGGCCTCATTGTATTATAATGCACCCCAATAGTCCGCTCCATCCTTCATCATTACTTTGCGCAATGATGGACAAGGGTGCTGGCACTGGGCCCCCCTGACTCCGGGGCCCATAGAGGCTGCGTCGTCTGCTGTTACAGCGCAGCTCCTCTCTCACAGAGAGGAGCCGGCTGCTTCTTTCTTTGCAAGGTGGGCGCAGGGCCCCTAAACCTGCCGCGCCCGGTCACAGTCGTGATCTCTGCGACCGCTATCGTTAAGCCCCTGGCTCTGAGTCTGCTATATATTCTATAAATGTCTGTCTATATGGCCATCTGTGTGCAATGTTCTTCTAGGTCACTACCATAGTATTACATGTATTATAGCATTAACACCAGTGCCCCACATCTAGACTATACCAGTAACACCTATTATCTCCTCTGTTTTATCATAGGACTACGTGTTCTACGTCATGGAATATCTCAGTGGAGGAGACCTTAGAGACTACCTGACACTCAATGCCCCACTTCCCATTTCAGCCACCAGGTAAGACAGAACATGGATATATTAGATGAACATGATGGTTGTCAGGAACAATCCGTCTTTATGTCATTATTAGTCTCGTAGTTTAGTGGTTGAAATGATGGATGTTGTTTGCTTTATCTTATTTGCTCATTAGATTTATTGTAGCTGAGCTGATCTGTGGGCTGCAGTTTCTCCACTCCAGAGGCATCATACACAGGTAGGTTGCAGCACGTCTTCTGTGTAGACATGGTATAAACACTTCTATACCCTCATCCTCATGCCCCCTGTAGACACTTGATATTTCAGGCCATAATACATAATCAGCCTAGCTAATATAACAATTATCACATTTTATAAATTCTTTCCTTTACCAGAGACCTAAAACCAGACAACATTTTACTGGACAGAACCGGTCACTTGAAGATTGCTGATTTCGGTACTGCAGTGATGAACATCTTTGGCGATACAAAGACTTCAGATTTGGTTGGAACCTATATATACAGGGCTCCTGAGGTGAGGAAACATCTACATGTTCCTGAGTGATCACTGTGTACAAGGCTGGACATCTCCATGTCTTCTGCTGTCTGAACAATGTTCTTATTGTCGTTTTCATGTCTTCACAGATTTTTCTAGAGAAGCCCTACAACACAGCAGTGGACTGGTTCTCTGCTGGTGTGGTGATATACGAGATGGCTACTGGCAGCCATCCATTCTATGAAGGTGAATTTGATGAGACCACCATTAAAGCAATAATCAATGATGATCCCGCCTTCCCAAAGAAAATGGATCCCCAACTCAAAGCCATTATTAAGGGGGTGAGTATAAAGACACATCTCAGTAATACAGCGGATATATATAATGAAATACACAATTAAAATGGAGGACGACTGGAGACTGAATAATCTTCTTTATTATATGTTCCCAGCTCTTGGATAAGGACCCAGATAGTCGGCAGAAATTTGTGGACAACATAAGAGATCATCCATTCTTTAAGAAGATCAAATGGACAGATATAGAGGAAGCCAGAGCGTGTCCACCATTCCAGCTACCCTCTGTAAGTAAATGACCCAGAGAATATAGTGGCAGCAGCACATTTCTGTTTGTGTTTCTTCTTTATGAACACTGGTTCTTGTATCTTCTCTTCGCAGCGAGAAGTGATGACATTATATAAAATGAAACATGTCCCGTCCTTCACCAAAGCCATTAAACCACCAATAGCTGAAGAAGATCAAAAACTCTTCTGTGGATTTACGTTTGCCAGTGATGGATGGAAGGTCATAAAACCGATACCAAAACCGGCAAAACCCCATCGCAGGTGAGTCAGTGTAAATGGGATGGGGATAGGGGGGTTTCATAGGCCCCTTCATAACTTTATGGATCTGTCAACAGGGTCTAGTGTGGAATCCATTTGCTTTTAGTCTACAGGTGGTTTCCCCTCATGACAGCCCCATTTCATGTGTCTTATTGGGATATAAGAATCATTTCTAACCTATTATCTCTCCCTCCAGGACATTTAGCAGTATTGTGAAGGACGTCTTCCATGGGATCTGGAGAAGGATAAAACGCTGGAAGTGAACAGCTATGAGAACTGCTGTTCACCGGTTCCTATTCCACCAGTACTAGAAGTATCCTGAGGGCCGTGACCTACAGTGTAGCCATATCCACTCCTCTGCCCTGCCATAATCAGGGCTAGGGGTTGCAGCTGCATCTGCAGTGTCTGAATAATAGAAGAAGCTGGAGACCATGAAAATCCTACCAGGAGTCAGTAATATGACCACGGACCAGCATTTCTGGATGACATGTTGCCTCATGCCCCCAGGGAAGGGCACTTATCCTTAGGCCATGGTTCCCTAGAGGTTTCCCCCACAGGGGGTTTTTCCTCTCCTGAGTGTCGATGGATAAACACAACACGAAATTGGCAACGTATCGTCCTCTGCCCTTGGTGGAGCTCACACCACTAGTGGTACAGAGGAACCTAAGATTATTTTTACCAGTAATAAACTGGACCATTCACTATCATGTACTGTATTAGTAGATTTATTTTGTATCTCCATGGATAGGTATTTTACAAT
Organism: Anomaloglossus baeobatrachus; assembly: GCF_048569485.1. Lineage (NCBI taxonomy): Eukaryota > Metazoa > Chordata > Amphibia > Anura > Aromobatidae > Anomaloglossus > Anomaloglossus baeobatrachus. Next base: position 569,157,458 of record NC_134356.1, read on the forward strand.
CACCTGCTTCAGAGCATAGGGAGCATGTAATGTGGTGATAACTTGCATTCACTTTTCATTGGTATTATTTTTGGATACAGCAGACATTTTGGTTAATTTTCAATCTGTTTTTGGAGGGCGGGAGGAAGAAAGAAATGCCTTACTGGTACATTGTTTGAGTTTTTTATATTATTAATTACTCATGAGAAATAATGTCAACATTTTATAGTTCTGAGAAAACCGGATTAGAACAGATAAAAAGACCATATTAACAATTGGCAAAAAACTATACCCAATAGCACATACTTTAAAAGAACCTGAGAGAAAAAAGGGCAATAATAGTCAAGGCCAAAATAGAAAACATGAAATATATACCAGTAACTACCTCATTGTAAAAATAAAAAATAATTTATTCATACATATCTCACAGCAAGAGGGAAAAATAGACAAGTCATCAAAATTACATATTGTTAGGTCCGGGTGATGGTGGATCCTCTGGGCCGTACACCGGACTCCCCCAGTGAAGCAACCTGGAGCTAACCCCTATACAGGGACTGTCCAGTCACCCCACCAGAGGGCCTAGGTACACGGTAGCTGGAGTACTAGCGGGACCGGGGTAGCGTTCTTCAAGGAACGGGTAGAATGGAGTCTTTGGAGCAACAGAGTTCTTGGAGACAATTACTGGAGTCCGGTACGGGTGCCGGTTAGGATGCTCAGGCGGGATCCGGGTTAGCTGGGTGTGACGGTGAGGCAGCCGGGTGAAGTCAGGTATCACAGACGGGCACAGGCTGATGTATGGTGGTGGGATTCCCTGCCGACGGACACCGGAGCACCTCCCGGATTCAGGAGCCGGTTACGGAGGCAGAGCAGACTCTATAGAAGAGACAAAGTTAGCACATGCACAGCACATGGGGACCTGGACCCCTAGCTTGCAGAACTCGACGAACAGGCAACGCCCCCATGGCAGGAAGATCCGTATATACCCTACACCTGATTTAAGCAATATCCTGTTTCCGGACACTGGCCCTTTAAGAGGAGGTCAATGACCGCGCGCGTGTCCTAATTCGCATGCGCGATGCCCGAGTGCCGGAGACCAGTGCAGGAAGCGGTGCAGAGGATGCAGGGGAGCCCGTGTGTTTGTCCTGGGTCGCAGAGGAACGCCGGGAGCGGAGAGCAGGGAGCATGGGGGACGCAGAGGAGAAGGAGCGGGCTGTGCAGTCGCGGGCTGAGAGAACAGGGACCGGAGCGGTGAGTGGGAGATGGCGTTGGGGCCCGGGAAGCGTGACACATATACATAATGACCGAGTGAAAAAGGGAGAGCCCTAAGAAAAACACACTACACAGGGGACCCCATAGAGTGAGCTACTGCTCTATAGGGGTCCCTATAGGGATCCCCTGTGCAGTGTTTTTCTTAGGGGCTCTCCCTTTTTCACTTGGTGATTATGTACATGTAATTTTGATGAATTGTCTATTTTTCCCTCTTGCCGTTATTATTGCCCTTTTTTCTCATGGTTTTCTATATTATAGTTCTGGTTATTACAGCACATTGGTACTATTGACATAGTTAGAGGCAGGTGGAAGGTCCTTAAAAATGATTACAAGCAAGTACCCCTAAGAGATCTTTCAAGTTTTTAGAATGCTGTATATAAGAGCTCACTAGTGGTGGCCGGAGCTTATAGTCACCAAATCTGCTGTCAGGTTCCCTTTAAGATTGAATGAATGGATGGGATATGCTCACATTATAAAATTGGGTGAGTACAAGTTTAACCTTTATTTAATCCTCATTTAAAAAAAAACAAAAAAAAAAACAAACTATGTCTGATCCAATAAATTGGTGCTGGTAACAAAAGAGGGGAGTAAAATGTTACCAAGTGAAGGAGCCTTTTTTGCAACAATGTGACAACCTTCATTGAGTAGAGAAGCTGAAGTGTCATCCTCAAATATCACCATTAAATATTTATAAACAGTTTGTTTAATCTTACTGAACTGTAAGCTGTATTGTAAAGACAACTAGTTTGGAATTCCCAATGATCCGATTATTTTTGATATACATTTTGTTAAAGTGATCAAATCAGAACTTTAAAGCTGGGTTTACACACTGCAACATCGCAAACGACATCGCTGTAACGTCACCGGTTTTGTGACGCAATAGCGATGTCGTTTGCGATGTTGCAGTGTGTGAAACACATCAGCGACCTGGCCCCTGCTGTGAAGTTGCTGATCGCTACAAATCGTTCAGGACCATTCTTTGGTCCTTTGTTTCCCGCTGTGCAGCATGATCGCTAGAAAGTCTCAGTGTGTAAAGGGACTTTGCAGCGACTTTGTTAGCGACTTCCTTTCAAAAAGCTGCTTTTCAACGTCCCCAATGACTAGCTAGGTCGTTCTGCAGGTCCGGATCGCTGTTGCGTCGTTGGCCAGGTTTGCCTGTTTGACAGCTCACCAGCGACTCAACAGAGACTTTGGGAGGTCGCTATTGCGTCACAAAACCGGTGACGTTAAGCGATATCACTAGCGATGTTGCAGTGTGTAAACCCAGCTTTTGTCAGTGATCTCCTTTCCTTTGTTCAAAATCCACCTTGGATAACCGGATTTGTAAGGGGTGCTTCACACACAGCGAGATCGCTGCTGAGATCGCTGCTCAGATCGCTGCTGAGATCGCTGCTGAGATCACTGCTGAGATCGCTAGTGAGTCACGGGCTTTGTGACGCAGCAGTGACCTCATTAGCGATCTCGCTGTGTGTGACACTGAGCAGCGATCTGGCCCCTGCTGTGAGATCGCTGCTCGTTACACACAGCCCTGGTTCGTTTTTTTATTGTTGCTCTCCCGCTGATAAGCACACATTGCTGTGTGTGACAGCGAGAGAGCAACAATCCTCAATGTACAGGGAGCAGGAGCCGGCGTCTGACAGCCTGCGGTAAGCTGTAACCAAGGTAAACACCGCGTAACCAAGGTGGTTACCCGATATTTACCTTCGTTACCAGCCTCTGCAGCTCTCACGCTGCCTGTGCTGCCGGCTCCTGCTCCCTGCACACGCTAAGCTAAGCGGTGTGCGCTGGTAACTAAGGTAAACATCGGGTAACCATACCTGATGTTTACCTTAGTTACCAGTGTCCGCAGCTTCCAGCACCGGCTCCGTGCAAGCGCAGCGTCGCTTGCACGTCGCTGCTGGCTGGGGGCTGGTGAGATCTGCCTGTTTGACAGCTCACCAGCGACCATGTAGCGACGCAGCAGCGATCCTGACCAGGTCAGATCACTGGTGGGATCGCTGCTGCGTCGCTAAAGTTTGACGGTACCCTAAGTCTGTGATAAGTTGCTTCAATTTCAGAGGCAGTATTAAAGTGATTGCTATTATTTCTGACTATTCTGGTAAATTCTCCCACAGATATAGCATGAGATACTTGCTTAGGGTGACCACTAGAAAAATGCATAATTGTGTTACCAGCCATTGGCTTCCGAAGTATGGAGGAGGCAACTATTTTTCATGGGGTACCAGTTAGTTGTAAATCAAGAAAAGAAATAATATGTGAATTACAAGAAACAGTAAACTGAAGATTATATGAATTGTTTTTAATATATTCAACAAAGTGTGGTATGACAGATTCATCACCTCTCCAGATGAAGAGTATATCGTCCATGAATCTGCCATACCACACCAAATTTGAGACAAAAGGATTGGGGACAGAGTATAGAACACAATGCTTCAAATAGAATATCACCAAACTGGCCAAAGAAGGGGAGAACGTGGATCCTTATGCTGTAAATAAAATACTTCATCAATACAAAAAAACTATGAGTCATGAGAAAAAAAGAAATCTGAATGATGTAATGTTATAAAATAATGAGGAAATGATGAAATAATGACATTTTAAAGCTTCAATGGCAATATGTAAGGGAATGGAGGTGTAAAGTGACAAGACATCACAACCTATCCAGGTATAAACCTCTGACCATTTTTTATGAGACATATGTTCAAGCATGTCTTTAGAAACCCTAATGTAAACCAGTGTACATTGCACTAAGGTTGTGACAAAGAATATTGCCATTCCCCGAGATGTTCTTGTCACGGTGATCAGGGGAAAGTGAGGACCGGGGCTCCTAGACTGGTCCTCAGACTAGGGGGGCCTTGGCTATCCCATATCTCTGAGTTACCTCTGTAGGTGAGGATGTCTGCGCCACCAGCCTGATCCTGCTCCTGACCAGCCCTGATCTAATCCCCCCTCCCTATCCCAGAGGGCCGGGACAGGAATGCGTTAACACCAACAGTGATAGACAAACAGGGGAAACCAAAATACTATCACACAGCACGCGCACACAGAGTTATCAGACAACAAATGATAAGGAAGAAACTAAGGCTGCTTTCACACATCCGGTTTTAGCTGTGCAGCACAATTCGGCTCTTTGCAGAAAAAACGCAACCATTTTTTTTTGCCGCCGGTTGCGTTTTTTCCACATAGACTTTCATTAGTGCTGGATTGTGCCGCATGGCCTTGCGTTCGGTCCGTTTTTTGCCGCATGCGGCATATTTAGCCTATGCAGCGGCCAGATGGAACGTTTCCTGGCACGTTTTTTTGTCCGGCAAAAAAAAACGCATCGCGCCGCATCCGGCCGATGCGGCGCTTTTTCCAATGCATGCTTATAGACGCCGGATGCAGCGCGATGCGACAAACACCGCATCCGGTCGCCGCATGCGTTTTTTTTCCACTGCGCATGCTCAGTAGCCTGTCACAAGCGGCAAAAAACGGACGGGCCGCATGTAAAAAACTTATGCAAAGGATGCGGTTTTGTCGCCGCATCCGTTACAAAGGTTTTAGAGCCGGATTGGCCTGCTCTGCTAAAACCGGAGGTGTGAAAGCAGCCTAAAGAGCAGGGAGGAATTATTCAGACAACAGGAGGAATGCCACAGCACACCAAGTAACACGCAATAAATCAACAGGGGATTTCTCAGAAAGGCAACTTTAAACTCAATGACGTCCGTGTATAACTATTCCCTCATTTTTGTCCATTTAAACTCTGTTTGTTGAACTACTAACATAAAAGCCTGGCCTGATGAAGACATCTGTCCCACACTGAAACGCGTCACCCATATTCTTTTAATAACTTCTTATGATGATATTTTTTCCTGTCTGTCACACTCAGCAGTGCTTTTATTACCCTCCTATTAATCTTTATACTATTTACATTGCATTATTCAAGCTGAGTGATGAATCGTGTAAAAAAATGTAAAAAAAAAAAAAACAATATTAATTTAAATTCATTTTTTTTGCTTGGAAAAGTTTTTTTTTGGTGTTTTATGGGCTCAAATGGAAACTGATAAATAATAAAGACTTAATAACTGTTGAAGAACACAAACCTCACAGCCAGGCTCAAGTCACTGGTCTCTCTGTGATGTCACTTGACCTTTGACTTTAGTCCCTTTGGGATGTCATGTGACCTTTTAGAATGTGATGATGTCACAATGTGTGATGTCATAGAACAATCATCAGAATGTCGCTGCTGCCTGGATATTGTCCATTTGTTTTCATCACTTAGTGAGTGAAGGCGATTTTTACTTGCGCTTAGAAAATTTTGGTTTTATATAAAATATAATACCGATTACTAGAAGGCCTGTTGGAGGAGCAGTTCCAGGCGCCATCCGGGAGCACTCTAGAGGTGGACAGGACCTTCCTCAGCCCAGAATTTCATCTATAGAGCTGAATATGGAGAGTTTGAGGAAAAGAAAGGGAGAGAGCATAGATGAGGTGCCAAAAAAAAGAAAAATAGAATCATCAGAGGGTGAAAAAGATGGCACCAACCAAAGCATTATGAAGTCTTCAAAAAGACCTGGAAGCCCGATACAGGAGTGTATCGAGAACAAGAGGAAAAGGGGAGAAGTGATGGTGGACAAAGCTGATGATGGATCCAGCGTGTCCCCCAAAGCTGACACTAAGCAGCTGGCAAGTGAGTGCAGATTTAAGACCCCAAGAGCCAATAGCCCCCAATGTAGTAATTGACAGGATTACGAACCTTTAGATTACCCCCCTTATTATGATGTTTGTGCCTTTTCTCTTTGATACCCCCGTAATATTGTTATACCCCATGTTGTAATTTCTATAGGAGGCCACATTAGCATTATATTGGAATAATACATCTTACTTTTCTTTTCTCCATCAGGGTCAACTCCAGCTGAATCTCCCATCATTGTGACTGGGCTGGAGAGCTTCACCTTCCATAAAATAATTGGAGAGGGTGGATTTGGTAAAGTAAGTATTAGGAAATGTGGTGACGTTTTCCTCATGTGTGTGATGTGGAGCAGTAATATGACTCTAGGAACATCACAGCTTCACATCTTCTCATCATGTCTGACGGCAGGATGGGCTTTTCCTCCAGTTCTAATGCTCTGTATCCTCCAGGTCATGTTGGCCACACATAATACCTGCAAACAAAAAGTGGCAGTGAAGATGGTGAAGAAGAGGCTCCTAATTGAGGACTCAAGAGACGACGTACTGATAGAGCGACAGGTCCTGGAGATGACTAGGAAGAGTCCATTTATTACTCGGGCCTTTTCCACCTTCCAGTCCCAGGTAAGAGGCTGATGATCTAATAGCTCTGCGTCTTCTATATATTCTATCAATGCCAGATCTATATGGCCATCTGTGTACAAAGTTCTTCTAGGTCACTATCATAGTATTACATGCTCTGATATACAACTTTCCCTCAGCACCCAGCTTTCCCATGATATAAGAGCATGGCAAAGCTGGGTGCTGCGGGAAAGATGTATAGCAGAGCATGGAAAATCTAGGTGCTGAGGGAAAGAGCCTCTTTCCCTCAGCACAAATCTTTCCTATCCTATGCTTTTATCCTTGTTCTCCCTCATATATAACTTTCCAAATACTACAATGGACCTCCAAATACTATAATGGCTCCCACATAGCCTTCCATATAGAATCATGGGTCCCACATAACCCTTCATATATTATAATGCAGCCCCCTTAGTCCTTCATATTCTATTATGCAGCCCACATACTGTTTAATGCACCCCCATAGTTAATGTATAAGGTCTCCTTTATATTATATTATACAGCCCCCATACCATTTCATTTACCCCATAGTCCTTCATGTTTTATAATGCACCCCCAAAATCCTTCATATTATATTATGCAGCCCCCATACCATTTAATGCACCCCATAGGCCTCATTGTATTATAATGCACCCCAATAGTCCGCTCCATCCTTCATCATTACTTTGCGCAATGATGGACAAGGGTGCTGGCACTGGGCCCCCCTGACTCCGGGGCCCATAGAGGCTGCGTCGTCTGCTGTTACAGCGCAGCTCCTCTCTCACAGAGAGGAGCCGGCTGCTTCTTTCTTTGCAAGGTGGGCGCAGGGCCCCTAAACCTGCCGCGCCCGGTCACAGTCGTGATCTCTGCGACCGCTATCGTTAAGCCCCTGGCTCTGAGTCTGCTATATATTCTATAAATGTCTGTCTATATGGCCATCTGTGTGCAATGTTCTTCTAGGTCACTACCATAGTATTACATGTATTATAGCATTAACACCAGTGCCCCACATCTAGACTATACCAGTAACACCTATTATCTCCTCTGTTTTATCATAGGACTACGTGTTCTACGTCATGGAATATCTCAGTGGAGGAGACCTTAGAGACTACCTGACACTCAATGCCCCACTTCCCATTTCAGCCACCAGGTAAGACAGAACATGGATATATTAGATGAACATGATGGTTGTCAGGAACAATCCGTCTTTATGTCATTATTAGTCTCGTAGTTTAGTGGTTGAAATGATGGATGTTGTTTGCTTTATCTTATTTGCTCATTAGATTTATTGTAGCTGAGCTGATCTGTGGGCTGCAGTTTCTCCACTCCAGAGGCATCATACACAGGTAGGTTGCAGCACGTCTTCTGTGTAGACATGGTATAAACACTTCTATACCCTCATCCTCATGCCCCCTGTAGACACTTGATATTTCAGGCCATAATACATAATCAGCCTAGCTAATATAACAATTATCACATTTTATAAATTCTTTCCTTTACCAGAGACCTAAAACCAGACAACATTTTACTGGACAGAACCGGTCACTTGAAGATTGCTGATTTCGGTACTGCAGTGATGAACATCTTTGGCGATACAAAGACTTCAGATTTGGTTGGAACCTATATATACAGGGCTCCTGAGGTGAGGAAACATCTACATGTTCCTGAGTGATCACTGTGTACAAGGCTGGACATCTCCATGTCTTCTGCTGTCTGAACAATGTTCTTATTGTCGTTTTCATGTCTTCACAGATTTTTCTAGAGAAGCCCTACAACACAGCAGTGGACTGGTTCTCTGCTGGTGTGGTGATATACGAGATGGCTACTGGCAGCCATCCATTCTATGAAGGTGAATTTGATGAGACCACCATTAAAGCAATAATCAATGATGATCCCGCCTTCCCAAAGAAAATGGATCCCCAACTCAAAGCCATTATTAAGGGGGTGAGTATAAAGACACATCTCAGTAATACAGCGGATATATATAATGAAATACACAATTAAAATGGAGGACGACTGGAGACTGAATAATCTTCTTTATTATATGTTCCCAGCTCTTGGATAAGGACCCAGATAGTCGGCAGAAATTTGTGGACAACATAAGAGATCATCCATTCTTTAAGAAGATCAAATGGACAGATATAGAGGAAGCCAGAGCGTGTCCACCATTCCAGCTACCCTCTGTAAGTAAATGACCCAGAGAATATAGTGGCAGCAGCACATTTCTGTTTGTGTTTCTTCTTTATGAACACTGGTTCTTGTATCTTCTCTTCGCAGCGAGAAGTGATGACATTATATAAAATGAAACATGTCCCGTCCTTCACCAAAGCCATTAAACCACCAATAGCTGAAGAAGATCAAAAACTCTTCTGTGGATTTACGTTTGCCAGTGATGGATGGAAGGTCATAAAACCGATACCAAAACCGGCAAAACCCCATCGCAGGTGAGTCAGTGTAAATGGGATGGGGATAGGGGGGTTTCATAGGCCCCTTCATAACTTTATGGATCTGTCAACAGGGTCTAGTGTGGAATCCATTTGCTTTTAGTCTACAGGTGGTTTCCCCTCATGACAGCCCCATTTCATGTGTCTTATTGGGATATAAGAATCATTTCTAACCTATTATCTCTCCCTCCAGGACATTTAGCAGTATTGTGAAGGACGTCTTCCATGGGATCTGGAGAAGGATAAAACGCTGGAAGTGAACAGCTATGAGAACTGCTGTTCACCGGTTCCTATTCCACCAGTACTAGAAGTATCCTGAGGGCCGTGACCTACAGTGTAGCCATATCCACTCCTCTGCCCTGCCATAATCAGGGCTAGGGGTTGCAGCTGCATCTGCAGTGTCTGAATAATAGAAGAAGCTGGAGACCATGAAAATCCTACCAGGAGTCAGTAATATGACCACGGACCAGCATTTCTGGATGACATGTTGCCTCATGCCCCCAGGGAAGGGCACTTATCCTTAGGCCATGGTTCCCTAGAGGTTTCCCCCACAGGGGGTTTTTCCTCTCCTGAGTGTCGATGGATAAACACAACACGAAATTGGCAACGTATCGTCCTCTGCCCTTGGTGGAGCTCACACCACTAGTGGTACAGAGGAACCTAAGATTATTTTTACCAGTAATAAACTGGACCATTCACTATCATGTACTGTATTAGTAGATTTATTTTGTATCTCCATGGATAGGTATTTTACAATCACCTGCTTCAGAGCATAGGGAGCATGTAATGTGGTGATAACTTGCATTCACTTTTCATTGGTATTATTTTTGGATACAGCAGACATTTTGGTTAATTTTCAATCTGTTTTTGGAGGGCGGGAGGAAGAAAGAAATGCCTTACTGGTACATTGTTTGAGTTTTTTATATTATTAATTACTCATGAGAAATAATGTCAACATTTTATAGTTCTGAGAAAACCGGATTAGAACAGATAAAAAGACCATATTAACAATTGGCAAAAAACTATACCCAATAGCACATACTTTAAAAGAACCTGAGAGAAAAAAGGGCAATAATAGTCAAGGCCAAAATAGAAAACATGAAATATATACCAGTAACTACCTCATTGTAAAAATAAAAAATAATTTATTCATACATATCTCACAGCAAGAGGGAAAAATAGACAAGTCATCAAAATTACATATTGTTAGGTCCGGGTGATGGTGGATCCTCTGGGCCGTACACCGGACTCCCCCAGTGAAGCAACCTGGAGCTAACCCCTATACAGGGACTGTCCAGTCACCCCACCAGAGGGCCTAGGTACACGGTAGCTGGAGTACTAGCGGGACCGGGGTAGCGTTCTTCAAGGAACGGGTAGAATGGAGTCTTTGGAGCAACAGAGTTCTTGGAGACAATTACTGGAGTCCGGTACGGGTGCCGGTTAGGATGCTCAGGCGGGATCCGGGTTAGCTGGGTGTGACGGTGAGGCAGCCGGGTGAAGTCAGGTATCACAGACGGGCACAGGCTGATGTATGGTGGTGGGATTCCCTGCCGACGGACACCGGAGCACCTCCCGGATTCAGGAGCCGGTTACGGAGGCAGAGCAGACTCTATAGAAGAGACAAAGTTAGCACATGCACAGCACATGGGGACCTGGACCCCTAGCTTGCAGAACTCGACGAACAGGCAACGCCCCCATGGCAGGAAGATCCGTATATACCCTAGACCTGATTTAAGCAATATCCTGTTTCCGGACACTGGCCCTTTAAGAGGAGGTCAATGACCGCGCGCGTGTCCTAATTCGCATGCGCGATGCCCGAGTGCCGGAGACCAGTGCAGGAAGCGGTGCAGAGGATGCAGGGGAGCCCGTGTGTTTGTCCTGGGTCGCAGAGGAACGCCGGGAGCGGAGAGCAGGGAGCATGGGGGACGCAGAGGAGAAGGAGCGGGCTGTGCAGTCGCGGGCTGAGAGAACAGGGACCGGAGCGGTGAGTGGGAGATGGCGTTGGGGCCCGGGAAGCGTGACACATATACATAATGACCGAGTGAAAAAGGGAGAGCCCTAAGAAAAACACACTACACAGGGGACCCCATAGAGTGAGCTACTGCTCTATAGGGGTCCCTATAGGGATCCCCTGTGCAGTGTTTTTCTTAGGGGCTCTCCCTTTTTCACTTGGTGATTATGTACATGTAATTTTGATGAATTGTCTATTTTTCCCTCTTGCCGTTATTATTGCCCTTTTTTCTCATGGTTTTCTATATTATAGTTCTGGTTATTACAGCACATTGGTACTATTGACATAGTTAGAGGCAGGTGGAAGGTCCTTAAAAATGATTACAAGCAAGTACCCCTAAGAGATCTTTCAAGTTTTTAGAATGCTGTATATAAGAGCTCACTAGTGGTGGCCGGAGCTTATAGTCACCAAATCTGCTGTCAGGTTCCCTTTAAGATTGAATGAATGGATGGGATATGCTCACATTATAAAATTGGGTGAGTACAAGTTTAACCTTTATTTAATCCTCATTTAAAAAAAAACAAAAAAAAAACAAACTATGTCTGATCCAATAAATTGGTGCTGGTAACAAAAGAGGGGAGTAAAATGTTACCAAGTGAAGGAGCCTTTTTTGCAACAATGTGACAACCTTCATTGAGTAGAGAAGCTGAAGTGTCATCCTCAAATATCACCATTAAATATTTATAAACAGTTTGTTTAATCTTACTGAACTGTAAGCTGTATTGTAAAGACAACTAGTTTGGAATTCCCAATGATCCGATTATTTTTGATATACATTTTGTTAAAGTGATCAAATCAGAACTTTAAAGCTGGGTTTACACACTGCAACATCGCAAACGACATCGCTGTAACGTCACCGGTTTTGTGACGCAATAGCGATGTCGTTTGCGATGTTGCAGTGTGTGAAACACATCAGCGACCTGGCCCCTGCTGTGAAGTTGCTGATCGCTACAAATCGTTCAGGACCATTCTTTGGTCCTTTGTTTCCCGCTGTGCAGCATGATCGCTAGAAAGTCTCAGTGTGTAAAGGGACTTTGCAGCGACTTTGTTAGCGACTTCCTTTCAAAAAGCTGCTTTTCAACGTCCCCAATGACTAGCTAGGTCGTTCTGCAGGTCCGGATCGCTGTTGCGTCGTTGGCCAGGTTTGCCTGTTTGACAGCTCACCAGCGACTCAACAGAGACTTTGGGAGGTCGCTATTGCGTCACAAAACCGGTGACGTTAAGCGATATCACTAGCGATGTTGCAGTGTGTAAACCCAGCTTTTGTCAGTGATCTCCTTTCCTTTGTTCAAAATCCACCTTGGATAACCGGATTTGTAAGGGGTGCTTCACACACAGCGAGATCGCTGCTGAGATCGCTGCTCAGATCGCTGCTGAGATCGCTGCTGAGATCACTGCTGAGATCGCTAGTGAGTCACGGGCTTTGTGACGCAGCAGTGACCTCATTAGCGATCTCGCTGTGTGTGACACTGAGCAGCGATCTGGCCCCTGCTGTGAGATCGCTGCTCGTTACACACAGCCCTGGTTCGTTTTTTTATTGTTGCTCTCCCGCTGATAAGCACACATTGCTGTGTGTGACAGCGAGAGAGCAACAATCCTCAATGTACAGGGAGCAGGAGCCGGCGTCTGACAGCCTGCGGTAAGCTGTAACCAAGGTAAACACCGCGTAACCAAGGTGGTTACCCGATATTTACCTTCGTTACCAGCCTCTGCAGCTCTCACGCTGCCTGTGCTGCCGGCTCCTGCTCCCTGCACACGCTAAGCTAAGCGGTGTGCGCTGGTAACTAAGGTAAACATCGGGTAACCATACCTGATGTTTACCTTAGTTACCAGTGTCCGCAGCTTCCAGCACCGGCTCCGTGCAAGCGCAGCGTCGCTTGCACGTCGCTGCTGGCTGGGGGGCTGGTGAGATCTGCCTGTTTGACAGCTCACCAGCGACCATGTAGCGACGCAGCAGCGATCCTGACCAGGTCAGATCACTGGTGGGATCGCTGCTGCGTCGCTAAAGTTTGACGGTACCCTAAGTCTGTGATAAGTTGCTTCAATTTCAGAGGCAGTATTAAAGTGATTGCTATTATTTCTGACTATTCTGGTAAATTCTCCCACAGATATAGCATGAGATACTTGCTTAGGGTGACCACTAGAAAAATGCATAATTGTGTTACCAGCCATTGGCTTCCGAAGTATGGAGGAGGCAACTATTTTTCATGGGGTACCAGTTAGTTGTAAATCAAGAAAAGAAATAATATGTGAATTACAAGAAACAGTAAACTGAAGATTATATGAATTGTTTTTAATATATTCAACAAAGTGTGGTATGACAGATTCATCACCTCTCCAGATGAAGAGTATATCGTCCATGAATCTGCCATACCACACCAAATTTGAGACAAAAGGATTGGGGACAGAGTATAGAACACAATGCTTCAAATAGAATATCACCAAACTGGCCAAAGAAGGGGAGAACGTGGATCCTTATGCTGTAAATAAAATACTTCATCAATACAAAAAAACTATGAGTCATGAGAAAAAAAGAAATCTGAATGATGTAATGTTATAAAATAATGAGGAAATGATGAAATAATGACATTTTAAAGCTTCAATGGCAATATGTAAGGGGGGGGGGGGGGGGGGGGGGGGGGGGGGGGGGGGGGGGGGGGGGGGGGGGGGGGGGGGGGGGGGGGGGGGGGGGGGGGGTGGGGGGGGGGGGGGGGGGGGGGGGGGGGGGGGGGGGGGGGGGGGGGGGGGGGGGGGGGGGGGGGGGGGGGGGGGGGGGGAGGGGGGGGGGGGGGGGGGGGGGGGGGGGGGGGGGGGGGGGGGGGGGGGGGGGGGGGGGGGGGGGGGGGGGGGGGTGGGGGGGGGGGGGGGGGGGGGGGGGGGGGGTGGGGGGGGGGGGGGGGGGGGGGGGGGGGGGGGGGGGGGGGGGGGGGGGGGGGGGGTGGGGGGGGGGGGGGGGGGGGGGGGTGGGGGGGGGGGGGGGGGGGGGGGGGGGGGGGGGGGGGGGTGGGGGGGGGGGGGGGGTGGGGGGGGGGGGGGGGGGGGGGGGGGGGGGGGGGGGGGGGGGGGGGGGGGGTGGGGGGGGGGGGGGGGGGGGGGGGGGGGGGGGGGGGGGGGGGGGGGGGGGGGGGGAATGGAGGTGTAAAGTGACAAGACATCACAACCTATCCAGGTATAAACCTCTGACCATTTTTTATGAGACATATGTTCAAGCATGTCTTTAGAAACCCTAATGTAAACCAGTGTACATTGCACTAAGGTTGTGACAAAGAATATTGCCATTCCCCGAGATGTTCTTGTCACGGTGATCAGGGGAAAGTGAGGACCGGGGCTCCCTAGACTGGTCCTCAGACTAGGGGGGCCTTGGCTATCCCATATCCTCTGAGTTACCTCTGTAGGTGAGGATGTCTGCGCACACCAGCCTGATCCTGACTCCTGACCCAGCCCTGATCTAATCCCCACCCTCCCCTATCCCAGAGGGCCGGGACAGGAATGCGTTAACACCACAGTGATAGACAAAACAGGGGAAACCAAAATACTATCACACAGCACGCGCACACAGAGTTATCAGACAAAAATGATAAGGAAGAACACTAAGGCTGCCTTTCACA